>NC_092057.1:13026299-13186299 GCF_039877785.1 Chaetodon trifascialis
ATCACCGTCACAGTCAAACTTCACCGTGTACGGTTAGTGGAGATTAAGGAGGTGGGGACATGAACATGGAGTGAGTGAGGAGAGACAAATAAGGAGATCATAGGTGAAGAGGATAAGAGATGACACAAGGTGCAGAGGAAGAAAAGAGCAATTTACATGTTCCTGCGTTAATAAGGAGGGTGGAGATTGAATACAGCATGGAGTCATGAGTAGATGAGGAGAAATAAAGACGAGAGAAAGTTATTCAGAGACAGAAACAGACAAAGAGGTTTAATGTTCAGGTGTTACAACAAAAAAATCATTTGAACCTGGTTACATTTACAGTCTTAGTTACAACATGGTTGCACGAGGTTCCTGGAAGTTTGAAAACAGCTTGAGTCTGCAGATGGGGCAATGCTGACTCATGAGGTGTGAAGCGAAGTGAGAAAGACTTCTGAAGTGACTATGAGCTGGATGAGTTGAAAATATATTCTTGTTTGTTCTGACAGTAGGCTATGCTCCGAAGTTGCTGAAGTTTGTTCAGAAGCAGTAGAGTTGAGAGCTAATTCGTTATTCTTGACAAACGGATTCAAATGTCAGAACATGTGAATTTCTTGCCGATGACAGAATCAGGACTTTGACGATGACTCACGAGTGATAAAGAAACTCCAGATGGCAGAAATAGAGGATGCAGTTAAAAACTTCAATATGTCTGACTTATCAACAGAGCAGCATACACTTTTAAAGCCTTTTATGCAGGGGAATGATACTTTTGGTGGCTTGCCGACAGGCTTCGATAAAATCTTGATCTATAAAGTAGCCACACTGGTTCAGGAAGAGATTGTTGGAGATAGAAACGTTCTTACAAAGCTCACTGTGACACCAGTGCAGATCAAGATCAGTCAAGGGTGGGTTATTTAATTGACGCTGTGGCAGCTGATGTCAAATTCTTGCCATACTTTTCATAGGAGCCAAAAAGCAACCAACCTAGATGCATGAGGCTAAATTTAAAAAATAGACACATTAATCTCAGTCACGTATCGTGCACTCCAATATGTTGTCAGTTCTAATCATTACGAGCACATTATCAGCGTGTCTGTTTTGCAGTAACCATTAAAAACCTATCATGCTGTAATGTGTTAAATGGATGGACCCAGGTGTGTGAAGCTGTGCTTGTAAATAACATGATCACCTCATTTGTTTTGCTTGGTCAGACTACGTCACCGCAGGGCTTGGCTTCTGTGGGCAATCAATGCAGCACTTGTGTACCTGACTCTATTGACATCCAAGTGAGCAACTCAATAGATATTTCCTCCAGAGCAATGAGGCACCGCAAAATATGAAATAAAATAAGGATGTCCGATGGCCACAAATTAATAAGTGAGACAAATATACAGCAGATATCATGGTTCTTTGGGATGGCAGGGACCAGGCTTCCCAAAAACATCATCAATATAAATATTTTCCCTTTCCCATAAACATTTTTCTTCTGCATTCATAGCCAGCTCCCTTTCTTCCCCTGGACTTGTTTACAAGTAAGAGTCATGCACTCTTGGCTCTCTCTAGGGAAAGGTCCTGTTGCACACTTCAAACTACTGTCATAGCACCAGGCCCCTTTCACTCGCTTGAAGTCAGACTTTATAGAGTTTCTGGCTGGGGACGTCTTACCTGTTTGAAGGCACTGCGCAGCTCCTTCAGCCCGACCATATGAGCCGTCTCAGCCAGCATCCTCGGCCCCATTAGCTCACAGAAATCATCAAAGTCTACATGCCCACCCCCTGCAGAAGGACAGAAGGACACACACATACTGTAGATGCAGACACACATGCACAGGTTGACCAGCACCAAGTAATACCCTCTGTGCCTACCTGGAGTGTCTATGTTTGACATGTGGATTCATGCATTAGGCATGAGAGTGTCAGAGGATAGTAGCGTGTACAGTAGATCTATAGTGTAATTATCTACCTAGAAACAGGGATGGAAGCATTCAAATTGTTTGGCCACTTTGGGGCGGAACAAGCTCAAAGCCCAACTTTGACATCTTATCACCTTTTAAAGTCATTATGGTGAACGTGTTAGCACACAGCTGCTTTTTTACACATGCAAGAGACACGAGGCAGCATTAGCATTAATTTGGAGTGATGTTTCTTGGTAATTATGTTCCTCCAGGACCATCATTGCAACTGACCACTCACGTTGCTATGACGTCAAAGCTTTGTGACTCAGGGTTAAGACACCAGAAAAATATGCACAGAACAAGTTAGCCTTTCTAACAGGAGGTTAACATTGTGAAAGGGTCTATCTTCTCCTAAACCAAATACTTTTATTACCTAAACCTGACCAAAATGCAATGGACAGTTGAAAATAATATATGAACTAAGTCTAAATATAACAAGTTGACAATCACAGTAAGTTGGACGAAGCCCACAACACCAAAAAGATGATATCAGCTAAACCGTTTCATACAACCTAGCAAAGATAAGGCCTATATTCACTGTCCTTTTAGCTTTGTGTTTGGTTCCCACCAATTATGGAGAGAAATATCTGTATCTTTAGCTGCTAAATGATGCTCTGTGTCCATCAACTAGTCGCAAACCTTGCCTCTTTTCAGAATAGACTGAACAGGTTAGATTAGTGGGGTTTTTAGAGCTGTCTGAAACTCCTCTAACCACACCAATCCAAGGTTGGAACTGTTTCAAACAGTGATTGTCCATGTGTGAGGAGCTGAAACAGTAAACAGGGTTTGTAGTTCATGAACACCTTTCAGGACAGATTGTGTGGTTACCATTGAATTAAAACCATTATAAAGTCTCCTCTCCATGACAGCCAGCTTTTCACCGCAACTTTGACTGTAACCATTTGGAAAAGCTGTAAACACTTTACATATCGTCTGAGCTGCAGAAATGTAAATGTACTGCCAGTGAGGTAGCTATTGCTGTCAAATAAATGGAGAAAAAGCTGTAATATTTCCCTCTAAAATTTAGTACTAAATGGAAATATGACTACAAACACCAGTACAAGCACTGTACCTCAATATTGTACATCAATACAGAACTTAAGTAAAGGTAATAATGTTGCACCTGGTTTTATTACCAAGCTGGTCTGTGAAAAGTTTATGAATGCCCTCAGTGCATGGAGACATTCAGCTATGTGCTCATTATGTTTCCTCCAAACATCTTCGAAAAAGCTTTGTTTTGTTTGATCCCCATGGTAATTATCAAAACAGAATGATATAATGGGAAGGCTCATGTTATTAGTTGAACAAAAGGCAGGCTTATTTGATAGTGTACACCAATAGGCTTGGCCTGTTTTCATTATCTGGGCCTTGGTGGGTCTAAAGACTACTTCAATAAACCCTTGCGGCCATTTAGTGGCTCACAAAATTTAATCAGTGCTCAGAGTCTCAGGACTGTTGAGGCTGAAAACCAAAGTGTGGTAAGCTCTGCTTGCATGGAAAGCACTTTTAATGGTGCTGAATCATGAAACTCATGAATTGTCAAGTACTAGTTAGAACAGCAGCTGAAGGGTTCTGAAATAAAAGACCATTAATCTATGATTTTTGAGTTAGCAAATGATTTTTATACTTGCCTCAAGGTGCAGTATATTTTTTGGCTGACTGGCTTTACCCTTGTGGAGCAGCAGTCTGTGGGGGTTTCCTGACACCGCCTTGAAGAATTTCTGTGCCTTAACTGGGTCAGTCTGTAATCATGGAGTAGAAAAGTTCTCCCAAAAGTCTTAGGAGATTATTATTATTTTTTAATTGATAGTGCAACGCTAGTTACATAAAAAAGAGTGAATTTCATGGTATTAATGGCTCTATAGGGATTACGCTACAGAGATTAAGTGTCTGCAGCTCTTTCTACCTTATGGGTCAAATTAAGGCATCACTGAACAGATGAATAATTCATATTACACAGTATGAAACATAGCATAAAGCATAAAATGCTGTAACCGCCACCAAATCCCAGATGCTCCGAATAGTTCTCTTATAGTTTGGTGGAGATATACAGTGTTTTTCTACACAGTTTGAGGCTTCACATCTTGTTTATCTGCTTGCGCCAGCTTTGGACTGAAGTTCTAGTGTGTAAATCTTACACTTCAAATCAGAGACACCATTTTTATGCTTTAATGTTATATCAAGTGGTAAGGCTCAGCCATCTCTCTCAATCCTGGTGCTCAAGATCTTTGCTGTTGTCATTCTAACCATCTAATCATGAAATTATTTACACCTGAAAGTCCAAGTGAGTCTAATTAAGTTGCTAGTAGCACAGAAGCCACCTGCACTCCAGTCCCAGAGGATCAGAGCTGAGAAACATGGCTTCACTGTCTCCAGTGTGATAATTTGTGCCAAAACATTTACACTGTGGACTGTGAAAGTCCAATATTTGCCCATTATTAGTCTTATTGTGCTGGGGCTCAATGCTATGTTACACATGTGTAAAGTGAGCCTGAATTCAACCTATTTCTCAAAGCAGGCACCTTTATATGTAGAAGTCTATAACACAATATATAGCATTTGCTGCCATGAACAACAACAAGGGTTGGTTCAGCCAATTACAATTGTTACATTTCCCCAGAAAAGAAAAACTGAAGGACAGGGGTCGCAAGTGGGAAACTAACAAAGACAGCACATAACCACGTCAAAAAAAAACAACAAATAGGTGGACAGAAATATGTGCCCCTTGAAATTCTAGAAGGCAGTGGGATAAACAATCCCTTTAGCTACCCACTGAGTCTACCAAAATGATAGATAAACAAAAGAAAATGGGCTCAAAATGGAACAAAAGTGGGAGTCACTAGATAGAGGAAAAGGGTGGACTGGAAAACACTCTTCAAAATAAACAGTCAAACTCATTCAGACCAAATTAGAACACTGAGAGACAACTGAAGGTGTTGTTTCTCCAGAGACACACAACCAACCTGAGGCAGGGAAACCCAGCCTCCTTATGTAGCCTCCCAGTCATGCTGATTGGGATCAGCATCACCTGAGGGTTAAGATCACAGGTGCACCCACTAGCTCCTGATGAGCATGAGGCCTGTGACCTGGATCTTTCCACAACACAAGAAATAAAACTAAAGAAATAAATGATCTCTAATGGCGTCCTGACAGATTTTAGTTGCCTACATTTTGAGTTATCTGTGTCTTTTTGCCTCCACACTAGAGGTTATTTTTTTTGTTTTTGTGATGCTTACAGCATCAAAGAAAGACAAGATGTTCAGCAGCGGCATCCAAAAAAAAAAAAAAAAGGTCCATTATCCACAGAGATTTTGTCAACAGTTAGCATAAGAACTAGATATCATTAGGAGCAAGAAATGTTTTGGTGAAATGATAACTGTAGTGTTGAAAGAAGGTTTTGGGGGAGATATCAGAAATGCTCCTTTTCCTCTCAGTGGGCTGGAAGGGCCTTGCCATCTATGGCTAGGTTTACACTTAGGGAAAACACATATCGTTAGCCTCATAGCATAATTGCCAGTCATTTTTTGGCCAAATTGAGATATCTGCCTAACTCTACTCTCCTGACACTGCTGCTTCATCCTGCCTTATCGCCCAAAAAACCTTAAAATATGACTTAGGCAATTATGCTATGAAGCTAACGATATGTTTTCATGCAGTTTGGCCTCTTGTTTACAGGCAAACAGAATTTTTTTTATGACAAACGATCATTTTTAAAAACTCCGGCCATGGTTATGTGTTGGCGTGTCACAACATGCGACTGAAAATACTTACTGAAATACTTAACCTATGTTTACACTCGCGCCCATAGGTTTGGCATAGTTGTGATGGCGCTCAACGGCATATTTATCCGGGTTCATGTAAACGACAACATTTTTGAAAACAATGTGTGGCCGATGTTATTTTTGAAAATAGAGGGGCCAAAATATCCATTTTCCAAAATGCCCTGCTACGTGTAAACGTAGCCTTTGTCTGATTGACAGCAGCTGGTAATCTGGGCTCTACATCTGAAAAGCAACAGAGTAATGAGACACAAACTAAACAAAGTTGCCCCATAGCTCTCAAATAATGCCCAGAGGGTTTTTGTTTAAGCAGTGGATTTGAAAAGTAGGGACTACACCAGCATCTAAATGGACCAAAGTGACATTTGCAGGTATGTTTACATTGTGTTTAATGTGCTGCAGCTGAGCAGCTCTTTAACTAACCAGGCTGCACACTGGCATTAGCAGAGCACTTGTCCTGGTGAATGAAACAAGCTAAGGTGCAGGATGTGGCATGTGTTCACGTACGTAAGTTAGACTTTAGCAGGAAAGCTAATGTGGTTGTTCAAAGTGTGGCTTTTGTGTCATGTAGCAGGCTGCTGTCTGGCCCAGTGTGACCATCTGCTTTGCCTGTGGTAGAAGTGTGAGTGATATTACTGCTTTGATTGGCTGTACAGAAACAAATTCTCGTCAGTGTGGATGGATGTTCTGTTCTGATTTGTTTGTTGTTCGTTTGTAAGAGTTGTAGTTGAACTGAGCAGAGGAGTGATTTAATGCGTATGAAATGAACTTTTAATTTGTAAGGAAGTCAGTGTGCTGTCTTTTTCTTCCAAAGGAAACATCACACCACTCACATGGTACACACATAAACACTGAAAGAATACGTCTGTGTGCTGCATGTGTCTCAGCCTTGTGCGTCCATTGAAGGTTTATGTAAAGTCTTGGCAGACGCACATAGGTTTGTTCAGGTTTTCTGGCCTTGCTCTGACACTGAGTAGGTGTTACATGGACTGGTTCTCCAGGCTCATAAAACAATGCAATGATGATTCATCTTAAACTTCAAATACTAACCAAGCACAGATCCATACTTGATCATTCAGAGAAAACAGCAAAAACAAACACACCGTCGTCAAGAGGAGAGAGAGGAAACTTAGACCTCAGCTAAACATACTACTTCATGCAGACTCACACTCACACACCCATGCACCTGCCCTGTTAGGGCCATTAATCAGTCTGCTAAAATGTCATGAATGTCCCCCAAAGACGAACATCAGTCCCTAACAGGCTCATAGGAAAGAACGTGCCCACTCCGTATACAATGTTTTTGCAACACACACAGACACATTACTCACACACTCAAGCCTGCTTACTTCAGAAACACCCATCAATCATGCGCACATGCTTTAACTACTGAGGAAGAAATGAGAACCCTACACACACACACATAACCAGACAGATAAAAACACACATTTCATCTTGATTTGCTGGATGATCTCGATGAGCTCCATCTCTGTAGGCATGTAGCCCATGGTCCTCATGCAGTCTGCGATGTCTTTGTAATGGATGAAGCCATCTGCATCGTAGTCAAATTCCTTGAAGGCCTCCTGCAGCTCTGACAGACAGACAGACAAATTACAGCGCTGGCAACAAACCGTAAAGTAGGGTAGGATATTTTTTCCCATGAGTCAAATACACACATACACACACGGTGTGTACAGATACTAAAAGCTAGATTCTGAATAAAGTTTTAACTTATCTGTAAGTTGTCGACTCCAGGAGACAGAACTACAGCTAGCTCTTAAGAACAGCTGCTTATGTTATTTTAATTGATTTTGTAACTCTGAGTCACTGAAAAACATTTCAAGGCGGTCTGAGCCTTCAACCTCTTGCATGAATCATGAAGAGGAGCAAGCTTAACACGCAACATGCAACTGATGAAGCTGTGCAATTGACATGCAATTTATCATGTGTTTGCGCGGTAATTACACCAGCAACATCTTACCATCTAACTCCTCTGGCATCAGTTCCCTCTCCTGTGGACCGAGCATCGAAGGGAAAAAAAAACAAACAGTGGAAATAATTACCAGACAGATTCGCGGGATGGGATGTAGAATCAGGGTGGCTTTAAATCAGCAAATTCTCCTGAGAAATACCCCAGTGATAATCTGTTTTTGACTACCAAATTAGAATAACATGCATATCATGTCAACACTGCTGCATGCTGACAGTGAACTCTAATGGGATTTCAACCGGCGACATGTCTTTCTAATTTGCAAAATGACAAAATACCACACACTCACTGCACGCACGCACGCACACACACACACACACACACACACACACACACACACACACACACACACACACACACACTCTACATCTGTGGCATCCTGAGGGAGACACAGCGTAGGCTCCGTCTGTGTGCATACAAATACACACCCACGCACGACCGGGTGTCAGTGAGTTGCACAAGCCGCGCACCGTCGCGAAGACACAAACATACATGTGAAGACGGATACACGCACGCATACTCTTGCCTACACAGACACAAGACATATAATTTGCATATAGCCTTGTGTGTGAAACGTTCAGTATTCTCTGCCTTGTTTTGACATTTGCTCTGGGTGATCTCTCTCCCCCTCTTTTCTCTTCCTTTTTCAAGTGTTTTCAGAGAGGTTGAGCCAAAGCTAGAAGAAAACCTCCACATACGCAGACAGTCATTAGAAATAATGGATTGCAGTGAAATGTATGTGTGCAGTTTGTTAATATATTCCAATGGTCGCAGACAAGTTTGATAAAAGCACAGAATTTTGTCGTCAGTTGCAAAACCGTACAAATGTGTATCCTCAGGCAAGAAATAGACTTTGCTGGCCATAAATGTGCTCATATTTTAGCAAAAACCGCCATTCATCAATCCTTGAAACAATGTTCTAATTAGCATATTTGAAAACATTTACTGACTTGAATTTACATATGTAAAGCTTCTACATTAAGACCATGAAATGAAATTAATCATCCTTTAAAACCAATGAGACATTAGCAAGATACCTTTTCTTAAAAAGTCATGCTCGTGCCAACATCATCTTGACTCTAGGGCCTGCCAACAATGTGCATCACAACACAGAAACTTCAACACATCCACAGGGGAAGCAGGAAACATGCAAACGCAGTCATCTTCGCATACGGCAGCTGAGGCTGACATATGGAGATACTGCTTAGCACAAAGACGACACAAGCCTGAGGATGTCTATAAGTTCAAAGACACAAGACTGACACAACATCTTACAAAAGCTCCCATAACTGTGAGTGCAAATGTGCACAGATTCGCTGTGGGCTTGTTTTTCCTCACTTTCATGCAGCAAGGATAAAACAGTGAGGCTCAATACAATTCAAAAACTGAGATAAAGTAGAGGTGGAAGAAACAAATGGTATCTGCCAATGTAGAGAACTGGCATTTTCCTCTGATATTTCTTTTACGTCAGACTTTTATTCCACCGTATTTCAGAGGGAAATGTTGCCCTTTTTACCTCATCACATTCATCTGATTGCTGCAGCTACAACTTTTCTGGAGTTTTATGTGCAAAACTTAGTCTAAAAGCCCCAAAATATGTTGGATTGTTCCAGTATCATTTGGAGGAACATTGAATGTTAAGACACTTTGAATGCATCAGCTTCACGTTCTGAAGAATAAGTGTTTTACCTTTGATCCTTCAGTCTTTTTAATGCTAATGCTCAGCGTCTGTGCTTTTACATCTTTATACAGGAGCCTTGCTTTTAATCAGGTGTCTGCATTTCTGTTACTTTTATTAAGGGAAATGATTTTTCAACCTTCAGTTGATCTTTTTTACTGCTGGAGAAGAGAGAGAGATAAAAAGGCAAATCAGAGCAGCAATGGAACTCAAATGCAAAGAGAAGTGTAATATTTTCTTCCTAATACATGTTGGCACTCAGGGTGGCTAATACATAAATCATACAAGGTCATCCTGCTCAAGTGCACAATAGCTTCAGGAAAAGGAGAGGCTCCCATGGTTTATTTGGACGCTGCTCCGCATGGCAGCCGTTCAAATGATTATTCACTGCATAATATTGCCAACAGAGTTGAAACACAACTGCAATGCTAGGACGCAACTGCATGAGTTATCTCAGTATACGTGTACTCAACCTCAGATACTGAAACACTTATGATTTATATAAACCTCTTAGGTTTTATTATGGTTTTTGATGCTGCAGCATAAAAAAAATAAAAAAAACAACCCTCTGTTGCCCAGAGTCCAGAACCGCTGTTTACGCTGCACAGGATCCTCCAGCCTACAAGGGCATATTTAGATAGCAAGGTCAACACATTAATTGGATTTTTTTTCATCCAGAAAGGATTAGACAGCATGCCCTAGACTCTCAATTCATCCGTCAGAATGAGCCCATTAACAGTTAATTTCATTCTGTCTGCCTTCAGATGGCCCATTGAGCAGCCTACTGATCTGTAAGCATGGACGCACATGAGAGGTATGTGGATACTTCAAACAAACACATAAGGTCCTCACAAAGACGAGACACTCACAAATACAGTGACAGTACACACATACATCGCTCATTGGCGGGTACAGTCCATTTTGCTGCACATCTTCCGCTGTGGCTCTGACATGTAAATGCATCACTTGTTTTTCTTTAGCTATTTGTCTCTGCTGGCCCCTTCTTCAGTTGGATCTAATGAGGGCTGACAGTGAACCTTGCTAAGGGGGTTATTAATACTTGTGTTGAGGCAGGGATTAGGACTGCTGCAGGATGGATGGTCTCCCTTCCTCAGTGTCACAACAGCAACCAAAACAGTGTGTCCGCTATCCTGTGCAGACCTCTCTACCTGGCTACCAGTAAATTCAACCAGGGGACTGTCACAGTAAAACAAGGCAGATCAGTCATGGCAGGTGAGGTAGTAACTCTGGGAGGGATGTGTAGCTCAAGGTCACTGTGAAGCGGTTTTCAGTTCCCGTAAAATGCATTAAAACAATGAAAGCGTCCGATTAGTTATTTAGAACTCTTGTTATGAAACATCTTTAAGGCATTCAGGCGCACAGCCCGGTTTGGCGTAGATTTCTGTTATCTTTTACAGTAAATCCCTTTCCTGTGATGAAGGCATTTAAGGAAAAGCCTTTGGCTCTGCTTTGAAGTAAGGTCCCACCAGGGTCCGACATGGTTCCACAATTAAAAGGATTTTTTACCAGTTTCATCCTATAAAATAGTAATAAAGATAATAATATACTACCGCTACTACTACTAGTACTACTACTAATACCCAATAATTCTAGTGTGTGCTTTATAAGAACTAAACAAAGACTAAAGCAACATATGAGGAACCACAACAAAATAAAAGAGGGGGAAAGTGGGTGCAAGCTTTTGATCTGACTAATGAGCCCCATTAGTCATAGTCGATTATACAGTAAAAGAGTGGGCACAAATAAAGGTAAATGGGGGGGGGGGGGGGGGTGGGGGGGGGGTATTATTTTTATGAAATAAGAATGAAATAAGGATGAAAGAATGAGTTGCACATATGTTCTACTTGTATAAACATTACAGTGTATATCACAGTCCTCATCAAATCTACCAAGTGCACCACAAAACTAATTGCAGCCGAGAAACATTTACTTTCTTTGAGTAATTAGATTTATTTTCACTGGGAATTGATTGCCCATAATGGACAACACCGTGAAATTTTTACATTTATTTGCAAGAGCATATATTTTGCTAGAGGAAATTGTTTCGAGGATGTACCCGACCATATTCCATTTTCTTTTACATTGTGAGGAAATGCTGTTCATTAACGTGTGTCTGCAACATGTTCACTGACAACACATTCCATTTGTATTCTGCCAAAAATATCCAATCTTGCAATACAATATCTGCTTTAGCAGTTATTCAACTTTGTTTTGATTTTGTTTAATCACTTGCAACACTTGGTTAAGGTTTTGGGTCTTAATAACTGAACACAGATCAATTTTTGTAAATTTTAATGGTACAGAAATGTAGCATTTCATTTACTCAGGAGACGCTGAGAACAATTTATTACTATATTAATGTAATTTCTAAGAGACAGGCTTGTAATGGGTTCATAGCGCACATGCATCTCACCCACTGGCTCATTAATTGGCTGAGTGCTCAAAATGCTTGCGCTCAAGAGCAAGCCTTTTTCTGCAAAACCAGTTGTACCATGTTGCTATAGGGTGTATGTGTTCTTGGGAGTGTCTCAGGAAGTGATCTGATGTATATGACACATGTAAATACCTGAAGACCTTCTAAGAGATCTTGACTTCAGGACATAATGATGTTGCACTGAACTGTTCTGTAAATGAATGATTGTGACCTTCTGCATGTGAAGTTTTTGGCTTTAAGGAGTTTTGCAGTCATGAATTATTTTGGGTGATACAGGACGTTTGGTATGTCTGACAATTATCATTACCTGGATCTGATCCGTTTGATTTTTCATATGAAAGAACGAGTGCAGCCAAAGTCTCCTATGGCCGTTCTTCCAGTTTCTGGGAAGACCACATTGATCTCTGTGATGACACATGATGCATGTTGACTATGCCTTCATGGGCTGGGACCATGTGTCTTGTATCAGGCTGTAAATCATTAGATCATTATGCAGCTAAACGCACACTGTAAACGATGTTCTCTATATAAATCAGAAGTTATGCTGTTTAAGGGCAGAAATTAAGGTGCCATTGAGCTGGAACATTTGTTGGCTCCTCTCCACCTGTCAGTTGCCAAAATATTCAGTGATGCCCTACAGAGTCTGGGATCAGGTATCAAACATGAACGCTGGCACAGTTTAACTCGAACCAGTCAGGGCCCAGTGTCCCGGCAGCTCTTTGTCTGTGAAGTGGAATTATTGGAGCGACTTCTTTTGAAAGGGATTTTTTTGGGTAGATTTAGAGGATGAAGTCACACAGCCCTGATCAGATGGTTTCATATTTGCATGATTAGAGGTGGGTAATGATATTGACTTTCCACAGTTCGACTGATTCTATAACAGCATCAGTGCTTTGCAAACAGGGTGCTCATCTCGAGACAGTCATCGCTCACTGCGAGCAGCTACAACCAGTGTTTGTGTTTTCAATCGATGGTCACCACTTACAATCAGCTGAACAAATGGATCAATTTTGCAACTGCACTCTGTGCAACTTTAAAGTCAATGTTATGTTATTTTTTTCAGTGGTGACTCAGTCTATAAACCTCCACTCTATCGATCTTTCTTTAGCACTTTGCTTCCAGCCACCTCTCTAAAGCCCTCGTGCCTGCCAGAGACCCACATGTACAGAATTAAGTAAATTATCATCTGCATAAATACAAATAAACCATTTAGCCACATCATTGTGAAATAACAAATGAAGTTTTAAATCAGTTCACAAAATGTGGTCTATTGTAGGTCATTTCCTATTTAATTCCAGCAGTTTTTGTTGTGGCAGTTACTGTTACCGGCTTTGGTCTGAGCCAGTCACATAACTGGCTCTGTCCTGCTTGTCCCTGTCATGGTCCTGCCTGGGTTTGTTGTTTTCTGGGTTTTTGTTGTTCTTTGCATTGTGTTTCCCTCCTGTTTCCCCTCCATGCTTTCTCCACACACCTGCCCTTCACCAGCCTCATTATCCCTGCCCTGTTCTCTGAGTTTTCCCCAGCCAATCAGCTCTTTTCCTGTTCTCCTGTTTCATTCCCCTCACTTGAGCTTCTCCACCCATCCCTCCACCTGTAACTCATCCCCTCATCAGTTTAGTTTGTATTTCAGTCCAGTTTTCAGTTCACTCTTTGTCGAGTCTTCTGCTCTGCTTGCCTG
Organism: Chaetodon trifascialis; assembly: GCF_039877785.1. NCBI lineage: Eukaryota > Metazoa > Chordata > Actinopteri > Chaetodontiformes > Chaetodontidae > Chaetodon > Chaetodon trifascialis. Next base: position 13,039,816 of record NC_092057.1, read on the forward strand.
CTCCTACGTCTCCATTTTTGGTAAATTCAGTGAAGAGTTCTGTTTTAGCGTTATAACGACATAATATTCAACCATTTTATCATTATAAAAGGATAATATTCCACCGTTTTATCGTAATAACGACATGATATTCCACCGTTTTATCGTTACAACGGGATAATATTCCACCGTTTTATCATGATAACGACATGATATTCCACCATTTTATCGTTATAACGAGTTCATTTTCCGGTGAGGTAGGATGTAAATCCAAACCGGAAGGTCCTCTGCTGCCCTGAACACCACCGACGGAAGCCAGGCCTGGACGTGCTCTCCTGCAGCTGCACGCTCGGTAAGTTAAGCATGTTCATGTGCTGGTTTGTACTTTTGTCAGGTTGGTTTGACATCCTACCTCACCGGAAAATTAACTCGTTATAACGTTAAAACGGTGGAATATTATGTCGTTATCACGGTAAAATGGTGGAATATTATCTCGTTATCATGGTAAAACGGAGCGAAAAAATTATGTTGATCCATGGCCTTTAAGGGCTTCTGTAGTTTATGACCGTCTTGATCCACAAAGTTTTTGTGGTGAGAAGTGACGTTAGAGTTGACACAGTTGACTGGCAGCAGGAGAAGTCCCTCATGCTAAAGTGACATGTTTTGTTGACTCATCCATTTACAAACAATGATTTGATTTTAGATTTGTTTTGGAACATGAGACTCATTCACATTTAGCTCTCTTTCTCTCTTATTCTCTAGCAAAATATAGCGAGCTGTGTTTTCCATTTGATTTGTTAGCTGTTGTGTATATTGTGTTTTGTTTGTTTTAACTTTACTGTATAGTAGATGCAATGCAAGTTAATACAATTTTGGACCACTCTTTACTCTCTCTGGACTGTTTTTGCGAGTGCCCCTAACTGACGTCACTTCTTCTTAGCAGTAAGATTACATTAATTCCAGGGTGACTTTTCCCCGATATCCTCACTCTGTGAGGGTTTGCATCTTTGTCACCTTTTCCACTTCTGATGAGTTTGGATCCCTGCACTTGAACACACCTCATTTTGAGGCGCTCGCTGAAACGACCGACAGTCTCTCAGGAACAGGCAGGTGAGTCAGAAAATGACGCTGAGAGCTTTGGGTGTTGACGTGTATTGATCTTACAAGCAGTTTAGGCCTGTGACATCATCAGTTTAATTGGCGCATCAGGTGGCACACCTGCTGTTTATTAGATGCTGTTCCCTGACACCTGCTCCTGATGATGGTTTTTATAAAACAGGAAGCTTGAAATGGCAACTATGTTGCCTTTTGGGATAACCTAGACACCAACAAGTGTGTCAAGGCTGTGGCAGCGTGCATGTGAGTATGAGTGGTGATGTGCTGTGCTGACCTGTCCAAAGAGCTTATTGAGGTAGGAGATGTAGGCAGCAGCCACGGCTGAGCTGTTGCTGAGGCTCCTCTTACTGTTCCGACGACCGTCCTCCTCACCAGAGCCCTTCCCCTGGGCCGAGGGCGACTTTGAGCTGTGAAGTGTGCCGAGTGGTGAGAGTTGTCGTCATCAAAGCCAGGCCTACTCCCCCCCCCCCCCAACTTAAACACACTAAACACACTTAAACACACTTAAGGGCCTTTTGGGTGATTACTCCATCTAGCCTCCCTTGAAATAAGTGCAGAGAAATGATTGGAAATCAATGTTGATTAGAAACAGACAATGGTAATAACCAGAATTTCTTGGAGAGGCTGAGCTGGAGGGCCTTGCTTTTGAATTTCCTTGTAGCCGGTGTTCTGCCAGCGGCTGCACCCCTCCCTCCTCGTGGAGACAAGCTAGGAGACAAAGAAGCCTTAATCAATTCAAAATGCACTCAATGCCTCAGAATTAATATTTTGAACTTTTTTTCCATTCTAGTGATAAAAAGTGATAAAACACTGAACTCTGTGGCCTGTCACATGGATGCATCCTAATGTTGAGGGAGTTACGGTGGATTCAGGCTGCTGACAGATGGCTGCAGTAATGGGAGACAACAGTTTGAATTTTTGGTTTCATGGACTGTATTACCCAGAAACTCTGGAAACATGTAAAATCTCTCCAAAGCATTCATCACTGCATAAGAAGTACATCTGGGGATGCAGGATCTCACCAAGTACAGGTTTAAAGCTCACAACCTCACCTCTTCACAAAGCTTTTAATTAAACTGTTAATCTGACTGTATCCGTTCCCTGTTACTTTTATCCACCAGTTTTAGTTAGATCCCACTGACCTGGCAGCAGAAGGTGGTCTGCTGTCTGATCCTCCTTTCCCACTTTTCAGAGACATCCTGGATGGAAGAAAAAGATGAATGTGGAAAAGGAAGAGAGAACAGTCAGAGTCCAAAAGGCTATTTTGAAAAACCTTGTTATTCACCAATATTAAAGCCGAATTAATAACTTAACACCTCTTAAAGTTGTCATACAGTAGCAAATGTGTTAACAAACATTTTCCCATTTCCCATTAGACAGGGAGCATCATTAGCATTCATTTGCAGTCATCTTTCTCACAACCAGTGCTGTATTCGCTCTCATTTTAGCTGTGGTTTGCGGTTTGCTTGAAATATCTGGCTCAAAGCTCTTCAGAACACACAACATATTCACCCCTTCACACACACCGATGACACAGCAATTGAAGCAATTTGGGGCATAAGACGAGATACGACACGTGGGCTGGAGGAGCCAGGCATTGAACCAAGGAGCTTCTGATTGGTGGACGACCCGCTGTACCTCCTGAGCCACAGCCACCCTCGTTTCTCAGGGATCATGTAGCCCTCTGCATACTGAAGTATTTATTTGTCTCTATATTCGTGTGTGTGTGTGTGTCAGGGCAAGGCAGAGCAAAGGTGCTTGGAAGTGTGTGTAGGTAAGGGGGGATTGCATATTGCATAGGCTTATTTGTATTCATGCCAGTTTTTATGACTGTTGGTGTACTTCTGCACCTTGACCACCCGAATTTACTTTGTTTATCTGCCATTCAGGCAGGCGTGTGCTGTGGATTTATCTGAGCTTTTCTTACTAAAAAACAGCAGCTTGACTCGTAAATCGTAAATGTGTGGGCTGTAAAACTGAAACAATTATCTTAAAGATGCTAAAACACTTTGTCGAGCTGAGGGGAAGAGCGGAATGAGGCAATGATCAATGAGTGACCCCTTTCGCACATTTTTACAGTTTGTAGAGAACATGAGACTAAGGGTGCTGCTTAAACTATTGCGATTACATCTTGAGATAGAGGGAGGAGGAATCACTCACACCCATCATTTACTCTGGACAAGAGGACACACACCCAACCAATAAAAACATAGCAGAAATGAATGGATCAAAGGAGCAGAGAAGAAGAATGGCGTGAGGAAGATGGAGAAGAGAAGGATGAGTGACAAAATGTAGGACTTAAAGAGGAGGAGGAGAAGCTTATTGGTGTCTGTTTGAGAAGCAGATTAATGTTCTGTCATGGACCTCTGTGGTTCTGGTTATCAGCGCCTGATGATGAACGGCCTTACTTGGCACGAATGCACTATAAACATAACGCCTCACTCCACCATCTCACATGCCACGAAGATGGTGTGAAGAGATCTGCTCCAGCAGTCGCTACTGAGAGCCGCGTGGACCACGAGGATTGTAATGAGAAGAGACATGAAGACCGGCCAGTCCTCTAAATTACACTCGACCGTTTAATGTGCCTCGGCCAAACGAGCCGGATTCCCAGCTCCCGCTGGGTTGAACAAAACGTGCCACGACTGAGGAGTGATTGCCTGTTTGTCACACTTTCACACAATCAGTGTCCATGTGATAAATGCTGATTGCAACACGCTTGGAGCATGTTAAACTGGACGGATGGAGAAGGGAGGAATGTTCATGTTATCACATGATTACAATCCGGAATTCCTTGAAAATGATTTATAGTATCTGCGTGTACTACACTTGTATTATTACTGTGTTTATGCCCATAGTACAGTAATGGTTTATTCATGCAGTTAGAAACTTAGCAGACGATATTTTATGCTTTGCAAAGTTCAGAATGTTTACAAAATCTTCATGGACACACAAACTTTCTCACTTTCTCACACACATGCACACACACACAGTTGTGTTTCTATAATTTCTGGGGACATTAAATAGACTTATATTCATTTTGTGGAGGCTTACCCTAGCCATAAACACTACATGCCTAACCCTAACCCTAACCCAGGTCACCATAAAATTTTATGTATTATAAGGAAGGTGAGTCCTCAAAATGTAGAAAAACAAGGCCCCACACACAGTTTGTTTTTCCATCACTTTCTGGGACATTACATGGACTTACATTCATTTCCTGGAGACTTACCCTCACTATAACCTTAACTTCAACCTTAACCAAAGTCTTCACCCTAAAGTTTACATGATTTACATTATGGGGACCACCATTTTTTTTCCATAAGAAAGGTGAGTCCTCACAATAAAAATGTGTAAACAGATTTAAGTCCCCACAATATGAGTAATACACACACACACACACACACACACACACACACACACACACACACACACACACACACACACACACACACACACACACACCTGTTTCTTACACTCCCCCAAACATTCACATTGCACATTTGTGAGGAAGCAAGATATCTGGATTTTCTATAGTGTTGGTCTCACATTGTTTGCCTGCTTTCATCTTCAGTGAGCACAAACTCCCATCAGGGTAAACAAACACACCCACACACACACATGCGCGTTTCACTACACAAGCCACTGAGCAGCACTGTGTGTGTGTCTGCTGCTCTCCTCCCTAAGTGGCCAATTGCTGTCAATCACTGAGCCGACACAAGCAATTTTAGATCCTAATCATGCTAATTGAAGTAATGAAATGGAGGGCCAGGTGGACTGGGCTAAAACAAACACAGCTAACACAGCTGATGATGGAGAGCGCGCTGCACAGGAGAGCTGTGATGTAGCGGTCGGAGCTGAATGGACCTGGCTGGAGCATGAGGGGTTACGCACTGAATGGATATTCTAAATATATTTCACAAGAGCCACTGGACTGAAGGGCACTGAGATTCATTGTATGTGTCACTAGACAAGACCCATGTACAATACAGAAAGACACAAAGCAGGCAGAAAACATAAAGCACTCAGACATCATTATGCCACCAAGGCTGCACGACCCTTTAAATCTGTTATTTCATAGGATGAAATGTTTTTCTACATCAGAATGTGCATCTTCACAACACAATAGTGTCATATGTAGTTTAAACATTTGCATTTTCCTGGATCACTCAGAGTTTATATGTGCAAGTTTGGTTGCAAATGCATTTACGAGTAACAGCAGTTTTAAATAGAGTGCAACCATAAAAAAATCCAATTTGAATTTCACCAAAATGCTTTGTTTGCCATTGCTTTCCAAAACAACAGCATTTTCTGCATCTGACAACACTGTCATCAGGACTACCGTCGACAAGCGTGCTCCTGAACTGTTCTGCCTCCTTTATGGTTGCGATTTGCTCCGGTTTAGCCTTAATTCTTACAGCCACCAGAAGAAAACAAATGAGTAAATGCTGTTGTTTTTCCTGTGAGAACAGAGTCAAAACATTTGGGAACCAGTTACTGAAAAATGCATGGCATATTAATAACAAATTAATAACTCTGTCTGAGCTGCCAAATCGGGTGAAGACTGGAGGACATTCACAGAAGATGAATGAAGAAAGTGTTCAAATGATGGACATTCTGTAATCTATAATCTATCACTGATTTAGCATTACAGTCCTATAACACTGACGGACTCATGATGGACAGCAGTCAGAATCGATGCAGCAGAAAGTAATTTTTATTCCATGCGTTCTCCTTCTTCGTCAATATCTGGCACCCACGTTATCCAAAATGCAATTTGGGTGTGTAGTCTAGTCATAATAACAGCAATTCTAGTAGTGTCTAATGTAGCCTCAAGCAGCAAGCCTGAAGCAGAAATGGGTAGCAGACTGTGGAGGTCTGGTAAATACTTCTCCTAACTCCACTCCCCCAGATTCCATTTTCAAACTTCTTCAGCCCCAACCAATGCTGAATCAAGTGACATGATTTATTTTCACATGTGCAGTTGTATGCCCCGAGACCCATGGGCGTAGCGGACGCAGGGTACACGGGGGACATGTCCCCCACACTTTCCGTATCTGTGTCCTCCGTCCCCCGCACTTTTTACAGTCATTACAACCACTTAAGTCATTTTGGACATGTTGAAACGCGTTTTTCCGAGCCGCCTGTAAATGCATCATGAGTAGACACAGCTAAAAGGTGGGAAACAAACACCGCTGCCCTGTGACATCAGAAACAGACGGTGCTTCATTCAAATGTGTTCAGCAAACCAACGAAGAGGCAAAAAACTTTAGACAGTTTTTTTCCAAACAAACCGTGTAAGTTGAGTAATGGTGTTACATGTAGATAATGTTTAGCTAAAACAAAGACATTCTATATTATATATTATTGCCTATGAAAGATGACAAATAGATGTCAATTTAGTTAGCTAAGCTAGCTAGTTATAAACCCACTCCTCCTTAATTTCTGCACAGAACATGTGGTCACTATTATTTTGCACATATTTTTTAATCTTTATACAATAGAAAGAGCAGTGTGAGGGAGGAAAAAATGGTCCAGAGGCCAGCAGCAGGGATGGACATGGAGGGTCTTCACAGCAGGTGAGGAGAAATTATAACTTAAGTCCTTATAATGTCTCTGTTATGACTGGCTGAGAGAAATACTGATAGCATAAAAGGGATTTTGAGGTTAAATTCTACTACTACTGTATTCCTAATTCTATTTCAGAATGTTGCTTTCCACATAGTTTTTGTAATCTTTATTGCCACAATAGAAAGAATGCCCCAGGGTCATTCTGTGTCAGAGTTTGGCAGCTTTAGATTTTAGATTTTGACTTTGATAGTGGCTGCACGGTGGCGCAGCAGGTAGTGCGCGTGCCTCACAGCAAGAAGGTTGCCGGTTCGATCCCCGGGTCAGGCGGGGCCTTTCTGTGTGAAGTTTGCATGTTCTTCCCGTGCATGCGTGGGTTCTCTCCGGGTACTCCGGCTTCCTCCCACAGACCAAAAACATGCTCATTAGGTTAATTGATGACTCAAAATTGTCCGTAGGTGTGAGTGTGAGTATGAATGTTTGTCTGTCTTTGCATGTGGCCCTGCAATCGGCTGGCGACCGGTTCAGGGTGTACCCCGCCTCTCGCCCATTGTAGCTGGGATAGGCTCCAGCCCCCCGCAACCCCGAAAGGGATAGGCGGTATAGATAATGGATGGATGGATGGATGGACTTTGATAGTATATCATTTTTAAAGAACTAAAGTTTGTGGTTATGTGGTTCTTTAGCTGCTAAGGAGAGGTGCAATTGAATGAGAGAATGATAAATCACTCAATAGACCTCCGAGCAATTTGTCCCCCCCCCCCCCACACACTTCTAAAATGAATGCTACGCCCCGTCCAGACCTATGAACAGAGTTTGATGTGTAAAATTGGTGGATTCCTCTTAAACCATTTTATGTTTTTTCCATATATCTGTTCACAGAAAATTGTCAAAATGGAAAAACTTATTCCTTGGCACCTAAATTTCCACTGAAATACTGTATGTTTTTTGAATGTTTTTTTTTTTTTAGATACTCTACCAATTAACAGGTAAACAGACAAGCAAATGGGAACAAAAATGAACCTCCCTGGCAGATGTAAAAAAAAAAAAAGAAAGGAAGAAAGAAAGGAAAAGCACAGCATGCATGGCAACAGACAGACAAACATGCACAGCTCCACTCAGCCTGGCTGTGAGTTCAGGTGGTGCTTCTCTTAGTTTTTTCGTATTACCTTTCCATTCGCCTGCTGTCCAGTCAGAAGACAATCAATCCCACAGGGCCAAACCAGCCTGTGTCTGATCCATAAACAACCGATAGTAATGCAGTCTGGTCTGGCACTCCATCTTATCTTCACCTATCTTAGCACCTCTCCCCTACTCCCCCCACCAACCCCCCAGCACTGATTTCATGTCACGGCTCTGAAATGAGACTGTCGCCTTCAGTATTGGTGCAGATAGGAGGGAACAGAGGGCGAGAATGAGATATTTTTCTCATTCGCAGACATCTTTTCCTGTCTCCTCATTTGGGAAAATCTCCTTATTACTGCCGTGTATAAATCTTGTCTAATTACAGCCTCTTCCTCCTTTGCCGGGCCTGATAATCTCACATTGGGGCTGGTTTGAATAAGTCTGTTGATGTGACTAGCGAGCAACGAGGGCACAAATATTGAACCAAAACACATAGAAACAGTGAGCTGGCCATCTGTCGGCTTGTACAGCAAAATATACTCGAGATCCAGATAATCAAATATTATTAAAAAGAGAGGAGACGTCTGTCAGTCTCATCAGAGAGCCAGTGGCTGTCTCAGTGATCTATACAATGCTTGCCTACTACAATTGAAGCATAGCTGATTCCAGTTGTTTTGAATTATTCAACACTACTGACATGCCACTACAAATCATTACAACAGAAAAATACACAAGCTTACCTTACCCCAAAAGAAAGGAAAGAAATAGAAGATTTTATTCTATGTTTATGCTATTTAGTCAGATTCTCCTCCTTGTTTGTCTTGGCTGATGATGAGGATGCCAATGATGTGTATCTCTATTGTATGAAGCCTTAGCTAACCTGAGGATTATATAATGAAGGCTGATTATCCAGCTAAATATGTCGGGATTAGAGATGTAGCTGTCTGCCTCTGTCCTCAAGAACAAAAAGGGCAATGATATTATCTTACTGCAGATATGTTGGGGAGGCAGATGAGCCATTCTATGAGTCTGGATGAATTTATATTTCAGTCTATTTTGGTTGGCTTTAGATTCTAGATGTGGAATCATTATACCTTTTTAACCCAGACTGATACAATCTGCAGGTCCATTATGATCATTACAAATCCATGTTTATTTCAATTTCTAAGTTTCAACAATGTTCATAAAAACACAAACCACTTTAATTTGATGAGCAGGGGGAAAATATGAAGTGAAAATAAGTTCAATGAGCCTCTGGAGGGGAGGGGCATGGTAGAAAAAGTAAAGTCATACTGTAGGTGAGTCAGTTCCTGGGCTTTCTGTTGCTGGAGGAATGCCACATCAGGACACGGTCAGCAACCTGGACAGGGGGAAAGGCAGCCAGGAACATCTCATAAATAAAGTCAATATAATGTATAAAACAAAATCTCACAGTTTGGAAAGGTGTGGGGAAGCACAAGTGAGCCTGGTGGATGCAATGAAGCAAAACTTAACTTAATGGTGCAGCTATTAAACCATCGCATCTTTGGAGCTTCACTGGAGCATCAGGCCAAAGTCCTCATGTCATGTTATTGAGGAGTCAGCAAGTGGATGAAGAATACAGCAAGTGGATGAAGAATATATACAGTGCTGTATATATGGCAGTGAGTGTTAAAAAGGAGTGGAGAATTTAAGGTTCAAAAAGTTAATTAACTAACCGCTGAAAAAAATGCAGACGCCTGTTTAAGCCTGAAGTGACGAACCCACATCCTGATACTGTACGTGGGATGCCAAATGTCACCAGTATAATGACAGTGGAATCACTCTTTTTGGTTTAAGCTAAAGAGGCTTTGTAATGCTGACGTGTGTGTGTGTGTGTGTGTGTGTGTGTGTGTGTGTGTGTGTGTGTGTGTATACTGTACATATACACATAACTGAGTGACAGTTCTGTCCCTCCTTTCGTCACAGAGTGTTTCCTCCCTTGATTGACTGCTGTTTGTTAGTTAAGTCAGGCAAAGCATGTAGAGGGATTTCATGTCCCAGGGGCCATTTTCAGTTCAACGCCACACTGTTTTTTGACCGACGACTTATCCCTAACGCGCACGTGTCTTCAGCGCGTGCATGTTAGTAGCGCGGTGTAACTGTCCATGCAAACACTGTTGTCTTCTCCTTGGCATTTTGCTTTGCTCTGCAGTGGTCAGTGTCTGAACTTTGTCACACTTCACTGGACACAACCTGCTGCGTGACCTACAACTCTTGTAAATGTCACACCTCGCTTTCCAATGTGGAAAAATGCTAAATTTATTGAATCTTGTCCGCCTTGCCGTTTTAAAAAAAAGATATGCTGTGATTTTACAGATGCATGAGTCGCAGGGTCTACTGAAGCTACTTGTAACAGGTGGATGACAGTCCAGTAAGTAGAGCAACAAACTTTCTTGCACTCGTGAGAAAATGAAAACTGCAGGTAAGGCATAATCTAATTTTGATGCTTTCTCCCCGTCTCTGTTTCTCTCGCTTTGTCTTCCTCCCCCTTTCTGCCTCCCTCCTGGACCAGCGAGGCAGTGCTGCAGTGGGAATCTGTTGAAAAACGTATTCCCCTGCGCGATCAGACCCTCGCCACGCTCAAATATGCTTAGTGCATCCATTCAAAGCCCTTATTTAGCGCTTTGCTTTTTTCGAAGAAGTGGAAACTTATTTCACCCCTTACCTTCACAGAAAAAGACAAGGTAGTGCAATAATGTTGTCGAATTTCATGCACCAGTCAGCTCCCAATGGAGTGCAGACCTCTGAATTGTTTACTTAAGTGGAAATCAACTTATTTGGCTTGGCTAGGATTGGCCGGAGGCAGTGGTGCAGTTTTGAGCGTCATGTTGCCAAATCTTGGAAATGCTAATTATAAGGTCACATGCTGGGTAGACGCAATGAAATTAGGGGCAGTTTTCCGTCTCTGACACAGGGAAATTACATTAATTTAATACTGCTTTGCTCTGCCACTGACATTTCGATGGACACGCACCTTTACAAAGAGTGCAAGCAGTTATTATCGAAGACAACATTGAAGAAATCCACTGCACTGAACCAAACATTGGATGACCCTGATTATAAGACCTGAAAGTCAAACATGAAATACTTCCATTAAAGCATAATGTAAATCCCACATTTTGTGTATCTTCTCTATGACTCACATGCGCACCCCTTCTCCTGGCAGGCTCTTGGAAGCAGTCACACAGATTGTCTCAGACAGACACTGTCTTCTTTGTCTTTTTGAGCTCCTCATCATCTGTGGCACCGGCAGTTCTTGGCTGCTTGGCAGAGGATTCGGTCGACGGTGTGTTTCTGCAGTTGACATCAGGAGATGCTTTCATTTCTGTTGCACCCCTCATAAATTTATTTCCTTCATGGCAGTAAAACACATTGCACAAGCCAAGAGAAATTCCTGTATGTTGAACTTGGGCGAACGAGAGACTTTTAGGGCTGACTACCTCTAAAAGACACCCAGCCTAACAAGTATAATGTTACAAACAACCCAAAATGCAGCCATTTGTGTAGGAGGACACTCTCGATTATCAGGTGACCCCCACTTTTTCCAAATGCAAATTTCCAGAAAAAAATATCAACTTATATTCAGAACAATATGGGGGTTTTAAGAATGCTTTCTGAGCCGTGTGGCACCCCACTCTGTCTGAACGTATGCACATGCTCATCATCAATAGGTACCAGTCCATTAAAAATAATTGGACTCTGTGTTTAGGAACACATGCATGTGCTCTTTGTTTGTGAGCAAGAATCAGAAGATGAGGGTCTGTTGGAGGGGTCTCATGGTTAATGGTGTGTTCACTTATTGGTGACTGATAATGTCATATCAGGGACTAATTGCTTGCACTGTTGCCTCATTAAGCACCACATGCCGTCCTGCCACGGGGCACTGGCTGCACACCTCGCTACAATCGCTGCTATTTCAAAACGCCCCCGTGTCCCTCCGTCATCTCCTGCTCTGCTGTGCATTCTCCTGTCATGTACTGCATTTACGCCCCTTTTATGGTGCAATAGTGGGGGCCATTTTTCTCCAAATTATGAGATGACTTGGGGATCTGAAGGTTTAGTTCGTGGATTTCATTTCCTGCTGTGGGAATTGTTCTGACATCCTCATGCAATCCACCTTTTCATCCATCAGACCTGTCAATTCCTCCCTGCTTGTCTGGCATTTTTATTTCATGTCTCTTTCTACTCTTATCTCTCTATCCTATCTTTTTTTTTTTTTTTGCAAATTCTTTGTCTATTTTCTGCTCTTTTTCATTTCATCTCTTTTTCTCTCTGTCTTATTCTCTGCAGTCACCTTCACACTCCTGATCTGGAGCAGTTGGCTCGTCTCTCCCCTTCCCTCTCCATCCATTCACCCCTCCATTTCGCACATGCCTACTGCCCTGCCTCTGGGCCACACTTCCCTCCACCCCTCTCCGCTCCATCTCCACCTCTCTCCCTCTTTTATTTATGGGAATATGCTGATGGGGCAAACCCAGGTAAAGATAGGATGTTTGTAGTTCCACAGGGCTGCGAAACAGAAATTGAAAGTGAAAACGAAGTGAGGAGGCGAAAGAGTGAAAGTGCACACACAATTAATCACGGAGCTGTCGTTTATCCTAAAAAGCAAAGCCATTCATCAAAAGGAGCAGAGGAAAAATAGAGGAACAGAAGAAGAGGGGAAAGAGAAAATATGTATCACAGTATGTATGCAGGATAAAATTAGGTCAAGTGGAACATAACATGGCTGTGCTTTGCTTCAGAGCGGGCTGGTTGGAGATCAGCATCAGCGGGTGAGTGATTTAACCGCATGGGAGACAAAACAAGAAATAAGACAAGCTCAAACCTCATGAGTAAGATGACTCGCTGCGCTTCAAATCCAATGCTTGTTTCTAGCAAAACTAGGGGCTAAAATGCTCTATGAAAACATGGAGCTGAGATGAAAACAACATCGCTTCAGTGTTAGAGGGACTCGTGCATTTTGTCCCGGAGCACACATAAACCGAAAAATGGCAAGAGGGACAAGTATGAAATAAAAAATAATAAACAGAATTTAACCTGAGGGAATATCGTTCTGTCAGTCTGTCATTTTTTCTGATAGGGGTCATTCTTTGTTTAGGCTGGGCTTGTCACGAATCGTTCGAGAAATGAAAACTTGTTCAGTGACATTGTGTGTGAATTTAGATTAAAAAAAAAAATAAATAAACACATCTGTTCTTTTTGTGTGTGCCCCTGCCTGTCAGAGTTAAGGACGAGTCACAATAGGGTTAATGGGATCTGTCTGTGTTAGAACAGCCCCTAAGAGAGGGAAAGGAAGACTGATAAAATGAGGGAAAGGTGAAAGTGGAAAGTGATGCTGGTGGTAGATGATAGCAGCGATGGGAGGGAGATGCCTCTTGTGTGAGGCCAGAAGCCATGCGGGGCTGAAGTTGGAGACATGGCGCATGGTGAGAAGAATAATGCACCTTGACAGAACAGCACTCTCTGCCAACACGACCAATGATTTCCCCCGAAGCAGAGTGATGTGGAGCGCAAGCAGCACCTGTGACACCAACTGCCACCCCGGGGGAACGTCAACAACTAGCCACCTGTTAAAAAATGCACTCGCCAACATCACACTGCCTATTCAATTAATTCAGTTCCTTGTGATTGACGTCACTTTGAGACTGCGATGACCGCCTCTTAACGATCTTAATGCCATTCAACCAATTAGTCAGATACTCGAGGAAAATTAACGAGGAGCGATCCCCTGGCGGCTGCTCACTGAGATGCATGTGCTTTACTTAAAGGGAGAATAAGTAACTTGGAAAGTGCAAATAAAACAGTTTTCCTCTTATAAATGAAAAGCTGCAGTCATAAGTCTTAATTCACTACAATCGGGACTTTTGTTGCTACTGTCTTACTTGTTCTGGTATTAGCATTAGCTTAAGGTCCGGCTAATGCAAACTTAGCAAACTTTAGTGCGTGTAGAGCAGGTCCAACTCCAATTTTAAATAGTTAACACGAACATGAATTAAATCAATCAGTCATCTCCAATTTCCTTTAAAAACATTGCTATTTAAATGCATTGTAACTGTAGTCTCTAAAGGAAAGTGTACCAATGCAGTGAACGCCATCAGTGCACGAAAATGAACAAAACACATTTCTTGTTTTTAATAAATACAGTTTTGACCGAGCACACAAGCCAAAAAAAAAAAAGAGAATATGCTGTGAGCTATGTGCTGATTTCTTGTCCAAAACGAGTTTTCAGTTCATCTGGACTTTTCGCATACAGACTCTTGCAGCACACATTCTGCACTGCATTATGTAAGAGGAATAACTCAGGAATTCAAGATATGCCTGCACATAACTTTCAAGGACAAGTGTAGGATAGGGCGAGCAGTTCCTTTGATCTCTATCAGGAAATTTATGCAATTTCCCATTTTGGTCTCGTCTGGTGCCGAACGTTGAAAAATTCAGCATGCGGTAGTGCTACAGTATGTAAATAGAGGTTTACTTAATCTCAGAGCTAATGGCTGGCTGAGAGGCTGGGGAGGCTGTGGTTGTACACTTAATGGAAAACCTGCACTGCTTTGTGCGGTAGTAATGGGAGGAGATTATCTTGCCATGCAGAAGGACTGGATGAATGCTCCTCCACAAATTGGTGTTCCCCTCTCCCTCTTTCCCACCAGTCTCTCTCACTCTCTCATTCTAGATGTTTATTATTTATATTATACTCATGAGCGATGTGGATGCTTTAATCATGCTGACAAGGAGGCTGAGGGATGTATGGCCTCTGGATGGATTTTTGGTCTGCTCATGGATTTCATTTTTCGTTTGCTCTTTCTGTTATTCGTTGCTGAGGTGGGTTTGATGATTTTTTTCATGCAAACAATGCAGGCTTACTAAATAATATTTATCTGTCCCTATCAGTCCTGCTCGATCATCAGACTTCATTCTTCTGGGTTGAATCTCACATCCTTTTCTGTCTTTGGATGCTGCTGACTATTATTTACTTTTGTCAGCTCATGGGCAGTGCCACTGTGTTAAATATCCATCTACCTAATGTTTACCCCTGAGAAAGATCAATACTGCAGTGCCATTGTCCAGACTTCATTCTTCAAGCACAATTGATTGCGTTTCTTCCTCAGAACTGTCCTGGACAGGGTAAACCAGACAAATCCATGTGGTTTGGTGTCACTGTGGATGGAAAACGGTGTCAATTAAACCTGCGCCTGTCGAATGTACTTATTACTTCACTCACCGCTATGTCAATCTGTGGTTATGATGTTGTCTCTTTTCCTTTCACAGAACACTGAGTGAGTCATTTGAAGTCACTTTTGAGTCACTAGTGAGTCACTTTTCAACCTAACTGAAAAATAAATTGCTCAGGGGTTTTGGTTGGAGGCAGGTGGAGACTTTACCAGCTAGGAATCGTGTGTAAATGGGAATGACTCTGTATTTTGACATTGCATCATTTTCTTTCCCGATGTGCTGTGCTTAATTTCACAGACCTTTTTGCTTGACATGCTCAGTCAGTAATCACCCTTCACCCAAATTAGCAACAAAAATACACAGATAGATTGTCCAGTCTGTATTTTTGGATGTAATCTAGGACTGTTTCTTTACTAGAAAGTAATTCAATGAAAATTTGTCTTCATTTTCCTTATAGTCCGTGCTTATGATGGTTTATTTCCTAACTAAAAGGTCCAAATTCTGTTTAAAAGCCTTAGCCACACTGCCAGGAATGAAAATCTAGAGGCGAAATACTGAGTCTAAAAATACTGGCATCAGCCTGAAAAATACCCACCATATCTGCAGAATGTAAACAGGACATGACCTCAGTGTCCTCAGTCGGAGCTCCAACCCTGACAGGCTACAGGCTACAGGCGACAGGCGACCACTAAGGCCAATTGAGAATTTTATCTCATTTCATTTTCATTTCAGAAAACCAACCCTGCAAGAAAACATGAGAAATCTGAAATTCTGTTTAGGTCACCCCTGACCTAAACTTGTTGAGACTGCAGTAAGAGCCCCCTTGGTAGACTGCAGCGTGTTTCTTGGGTGGCCAGCCACATGGAGAGCGTGTGAGAGCTTTGATGGTCAGCAGGTCAGCTGTGAGAGCTCTGCAGCTGTCTGATAGCTGCTGCTGCTGTGGGTGGAGTAAACGCTCACCTATCCACATTTGTTGTTTACCAAAGGGATGAGCAGCTCTGCAGAAACCAGCATCACTGTGAGAGAACTCCTCTTCAGCCAAAAACAGCGGTACTCATACTTCAGCAGCACTTCTGCACTCATTTTAAGCCACTTAAAGCATGTAGCCCATGTCTAAAGCACCTATTTATAGTTTAGAGTTTGGCATCGGTAGACTGAGCATTCATTTATCTCATTTCAACTCATTTAGCCCTCATGTTCTTTTTGCAAATTAATGAATATGCAGTGTAATGGCCTGTTAGCACAATATTGATGAGGTGATTCTGATAGTAATAAGATGCGCAAAGTAAATCAAAGTGTTCACAACTGGATGAGCACATGCATCCGCATGTATTTACCTCACATCTTCCTCCAGATGACCATTATATTTAATTGACCAGGGTTGCTGTTGTTCATCTGTTACTTTTCAGCCATGGAAAATTACACAGTCGTCAGTTTGTGCTCTGATGGTTTTTCTAACCAGAAACACGTCACTGACATGTTTTATTCTCTGCCATTTCTAATCAAAGGAGCTCTCCTGTTCTACTTGACAAAGGGGAAGTGCCTTTTTAGCTCATTTCCCACAAGTTTATTATGTCCATTTCTAATCCTTTCACGTTTTTCGGCTTTGTTCACTTTTTCTTTTTCCCTCGTTTGAGACTTTTCCTTATGAGTAATAATCAACCATTTTTTCGCCTTCCTCATACCTTATTAAACCCCATATGTAGAAAAGTATTTAACTGGTAACCCTTCCCTTTCCCTTTGATGACAAGAAATCTACACTATGTTATCCTACTGATGCTGCTCATCTTTGGGATCAATTAGACCCCAAATGGGTTTAACTCCCTTTTAAAACTCTAAAACTGTGTAAAATGTACTATCAACATCCATCACTGATACACAGAGCAGTCAAGTTCATTGTGTTCAACCATACAGAGTCACCCCAAACAGAACATCAGGGATAAGCACTCAGTATTTGTCTTGTAAACGTGCATCCATTCCCTCTCCGTCTCCTCCGCTCAGTCTTGTGTTCCAGCAGTAGTTTGCCTCAGTGTCATCCTGCACAGGTCCAGTGTTATTGATGTTTTGCTGTCTGTGGTTTATTTTATTTCAGACGATGCTATGAGAGCTGCCACAGTCGGATGCATTCCGACAAAAGCGCACACTAACACACATATTCTTGGCTGATATTGGCCGGAGTCGTAGCCAACACAAAGTAATCTGGTGGCGTGATTGTATGGCTGGCGGAGTATTTTGTTCAGCTCAGTCAACACATTGAATTTAATTTCCTTTCTCCGTCCTTCGGCTCGGGTTTTTTTTTTTTCCATCTCAAGGCAATATTTCCTTTCGTGTGCGTTTAATGTTTTCAAACCCATTTTCTTCTCCATCTACTGTATCTATCTGCCTCCCTGTGTGTTTGTTTTTGCTGGTGTCTCCTTGTGTTTGTCTGTGTGTCTGTGTGATGTCGGTTTGTCTCCTCATGTGTCTCTCCGTCTTGTTCTGCTTGTCTGTGACTTTCTCTATCTATGAACCCCCTCCCATACACACCTCACCCACCACCAACACCATGAAGACACACACACACACACACACACACACACACACACACACACGCTTCTTTTCCCCTGGGTTTCCTTAAATCTCCCGAATGCTGAAGAAATGACTGACAGCACTATATGCACAGTCTGCAAAGGACTGACGGGGATTTTAACCAGATACGTCACAACTACAGGGGAAGGGAAAGAGGGAGGGACAGAGGAGAGGAGAGCAAACAGAGACAAGGAGAGAAAGAGAGAGAGAGAGAGAGAGAGAGAGAGAGAGTACAGAGGGATATATTGACTCAAAGCTGGTCTGCATGCTCCTCAGTGTGTGAGAAACAGGACGTGAGAGCGGGCAAGATGGAGTGCTGGCAGAGATGAAGACTGTCCCTGGGTATGTATTTGTGGCTATATTTATGCGTGTGTGTGTGAGTGTGTGTGCACATGTGCTCGCATGTGCGTCCCCTGCACCGTATGCTAGACGGGTGAGAGCGACTGACTTTGTGAGCAACATGCTGCAAGTGATGATTCGTATGTGGGTACCGATGGATTTGGCGTTGTTACATAAGAACGGTGTGAATGAATGAATTGAGTGTGTATTGAAGATAGGAGCGGGCAGTCTGGGGGTCTTTATCTGGTCTTAACACGTGTGTGTGTGTGTGTGTGTGTGTGTGTGTGTGTGTGTGGGGGTATATGTGTGTGTGAGTGAGAGAGAGAGAGAGAGAGAGAGAGAGAGAGAGAGAGAGAGAGAGAGAGAGAGAGAGTGTCTGTTTAAGTGCCGTAACTTAGTAAAGTGAGGAGGGAGGGATGTGCTCTTGGACATGTAAGTTCACAACTGAGTTAAGTCAGGGTCTGTTGGGGTATAAATGGTGTGCCTGAATAACAAACACTTCAGTGTGCGTCCAGTATGTACACATGCATGTCAGTGTGCGTTAGATGAGAGTCAATTTGTTTCATGGTGCATGAGAGGTGAGTTATAGCTATACTGATGTAAACAAAGTCAACAAAATCTTCACAATTTTCACCTGAGGAATTTCCTCAGTGTCTTTTTTATTCTGTGTCTGATTTTCCTCAACTGAGGCACACGCACAGTCAACATGCATGCTGTATATGATGACACGTAAGATCATTTAAACCAAAACTTCAATGCTGAACTTGTCCAAAAATGACAGTGTGGCAAAGGCAAATCAAATTGGTCAGACAGCATTTGCATTTGCCTGTTATGAAAGCGGGGTGGAAGGTAACCAGAGCCGAACAGTTCATTAGTTGAATGACAGAAAACTCATCTGCAACAATTTAGATGAGGGACTGATCGTTTAGGTCTTTTTTCAACCAAATGCCAATCATCCTCTGTTTCCAGCCTCTCAAATGTGAGGAATTGGCTGCGTTTCTCTGTCTCATAATTAGACATGGAATGTCTTTGGGGCTTTTAGTCAGACAAAATGAGCATTTTAAAGACATCAGCTTGGGCTCTGAGAACTTGAGCCGGGCATCCTTCACTCTTTTCTGACGTTTTATACCCGAAATGAAATGACAAATCCATTTCTAAGAAGGATAGAGTGACTGATAATGAAAATAATAACTATTCGTTATAGCCCGAATGTCAGCACCTTGACTTGTGAGTTATCAAAGCAACGCAAGACAAAGAACAGAGCTCAAAGAGTCTGTGAATAGACATGAAAATTGTGACATCATGCTAAACATAATACAAAATGCACAGACATAGAGGAAAGGTCACAAACTGAACTAAACCGCAGCGACATGATGGACATTTGCAATATAGAGGTGATGATAAAGTGACGTTCATCCTCAAATGACCCTCAAAGTAACTTTCATCCTCACATGTACAGTATCAGTGTTCACAGCGGTGATTTACTTGTGACGTACAGTGAAAGTGCTTGTCAGTGACGTGGATCTGCTTCTGCGTCAGCCGGCTGCATGTTTTACTTCATTACCTAATTCATTTTTCTATCTTTTCTTAATCTGGGACAGCACCAGCAAACAAAGGAAACTTTGCCACATCGCGGCTTGAAGTTCATCCCTGTGATCACTGAAATCAAACTAGCCCTTGAAATAATAACGAGACAGTGGCACTGTGGGAGTGCAGATGAGAAAACATGTCTTGAGTCCCTCTTAATCATTTTGAGGAAAATAGGAAATGATAGCATTTGGCTTGGAGTTTACCAACAGTTATTACGCTTCATTTAGTGACAAATACGCTAAGGACTGAGAAAGGCTTCAAATAGTATTATGTAAATATTGCTCAGGGGACTTGCAGATGAGAGAGAGAGGAGTGAAAGAGGGAGATAAGGGAGGGATTAGAGTGAAGTGCAGATGCACGAGTGACATCACTTGTTCATGCTTCACACCACTACATTTGAATATTAATTTGGAGCACTGACTTGGTGTGCTGACACAATGTGTGAGTCACACTTGAAGTGCCAAAGGTTCTGGCAAGTTCTATTTTGGCTGTTGAGAAGTCAGGTTTGCATCAACTGACGAGAACAGGCGCATATTTCAGTTTCCTCCAGGATGTTTTAGATGTGCTGTGAATTTCAGCTCATTGCCAACGTTGACCCCTGCTGCTGCTTCCCAAACTCACAGAAATGGAAAAGTTGGAAAGTCAGACGAGACAGAGGATGTGACCGTTGTTTTGTTTTTCTCTCCTAGTTCTGAGCCTCTTGTTCCTCCCCTCTGCTATGATCCCAGCTGTCACTGTCCCTCCGCATTCATTTCTTTTTCTCTCCCTCTCACTCCTTTATTGTCATCCCACAGTCCCGTTCGACAGTCCTCATGAGCGTGTCCAAACCCCCGCCGCCCCCCTCCACCTCCCACCTGGCCATCCCCCCTTCCTCCACCTCCAGCCCTTCCTCGTCTGCCTCCTCCCCCTCGGCGACACCCCACTCCACCTCCCTGCCTCCCCCCTCGCCGGTCAAGATCTCTATGCAGGAGCACTTTGCCATCAATGTGTGCCCAGGCCCCATCCTCCCCATCCCACAGATCTCAGACTTTTTCCCACGATTCCACGACTACCCCTGCACGCCTCCGCCTCCAAGGGAGAAGAAGATCCTAAAAGAGGAGACTTTCAACGGGGACACGGGCGGGGGATACAAGGATGGGGAGAGGAGGGAGAGCAACGATGGAGACAGGGAGGAGGCGCTCGACTCCGATGACGATGACAGTGAGTTCTGAGGAGGGTGAACCAAGTTTTGTGGTGGAAAAGTTGTTCTTTGTTCAGTGTGTGTTTGGTTTGTGTGTGCCTGTTTATTCAAATCATGAGGCCATACTGCAGAAAAACAACACTTCCAATTCTAAAACTTTGGAGAGGACAGTCGTATGTTTGTTTTTTTACTCAAAAAAAGTTTCTGCATTTTCCTCAGAAGCAAAATATATGCTTGCAGAGTAAATGTGGACTCAAGCATTTTCCCAAAAGTGTTTGTCACTCCCACTTTGTGTGTGACACAGAGCAGCCGATGATTTATTAGACAGTGTTGCAATGGCAGGACTCAGCCTGCAAGTTTCTGCTCATTCCCAAACAGTAATCAAACAAGACAGATCAATTCATATTAGGCAGCGCCGTGTTTTTAAGAGGCCATCTGCTACAAATATGACTCAGAGCTTTTGAGTGTGTGTGTGACTGACTGAGAGTGTCTGTCCCTTTACCGGCAGTAATGGCCATGGTTTGTGTTGCTTTCAGCCTACCTGGGAACGCTAGAGTTCAGCCTGCTCTTTGATCAGGAGAACAACTGTCTTCATTGTACAATTCACAAGGCAAAGGTACACACATTTTCTATATGTTCTTCATATAGACAGATCTCTGTCTGTCTGTCTGTCTGTCTGTCTGTCTGTCTGTCTGTCTGTCTGTCTGGTTGCATAATCTTCCTTGAAAGCCCTGTGAAAACAATTCTCCTGTAATGCTTTTATGTTTGCACAAGACGTCAGATTGCTTTCTCTCAACCTTTATGAAATGACGTGTTTGTCGCACATCCCCAGCAGCTTGTCAATTCAAAACAACAAATCATCTCACGGCACTAAGAAATGTCGGATAACATTTCTCCGTTGCTGTGGCAGACCCATTTGGTGTGGCCATCGTACAAGGACACAAGCCTTGCATTACATATTGTGTAATGTTAATTATGTAAATTGCGTTGGACGGTTCCCATGAGGACAACACAAAGGAGTCTAGGAGGGTAGAAAATAGAGGCATGGAAAGAAACACCCCGAGGCGCTATTGAGATGTAACTACAGTAGAGGAGGTCTGTCATAGTCACTGTCTTTTTCTGACCCTGTCAGTTGTGTGAAGTGTTTGAGGGCATGATGACGTCACCTTTGACACTATGGTATGTGTGTGTGTGTCTGCTTGTGTCCACAGGGACTGAAAGCCATGGACTCCAATGGGCTGGCCGATCCATACGTCAAGCTTCATCTTCTCCCCGGCGCTAGCAAGGTCACTGTTCCAACCTTACCTCAGTGGCAATTAACGTAACGTGCTACCACACTGGGCCGTCCCACACACTGACACTCCCCCAGGAAAGCCCCACATCACACGGAAACTGCCGGCACAAGACCATAATTTGCTAAAAAAACTAAAAATAGCAAACAATTCATACATTATTCAACTGAAGATAACAAAAAAACAAAAAAAAGAATTGTTTAGTTTTTGTAAATAATAGCCTCCCTTGCTGATTCTTGTTTATCAGATGCCACAAAAAGGTCAAAACGCTCTTGCAAAAAAACGTAAAAACATGGCAGCAAGCTAATTTAGTGTGTCGTTCTGAGCCGTTGAGCAGGGCACATTTTGGTTGGTTGCTACTTAATGTGGCTCGTCCAATGTGCTGCTTTATCGAGCACAAACACGTCGTGGTCTGCTGCACAGCTCTTGTCTTGTTTTCAGCTCCAGCAGCAGGGAAGATAAGGCTCACCACATCAGCAACCCCCAGCTCCGGCAGAATGCAACCTGTTGTCGGCCATTTTGGCTCAAGGTTGACACGAAATGAGGTTATGATAAGCGCAGGGAGCACGCCGAGCCAAGATAGGTTGAATGAGGCAACTGTCTGAGGTCTAAGGTGCTAACAATAACAACGTCTGGGGTTTTTTGTCCTCCAGCCTTCCTCTGTCTGTCTTCTCTCCCATTGTTATCACTCTCCTTTCCCCACTTTCCACCCCTATCTCTGTCTCTATCTCACTATCTGGCTGTGACCCTCTTTGACCTTGAAATACCAACAGTGTGCGGAGAGAAGGGAGACAACTGAGAGGGAGGAAAGGGGGGAGAGAGAAAGAGAGAGAGAGAGGGAGTGGAGAAAGAGAGGGAGGGGGAGACAGATGAGGGGAGGACAGCAGCAGGTGGTTGTCATGGAAACAGGGAGGATTGTTACACGGCTCACGTCAACAGGCGAGTGTTGATGGGGGGGAGAGGGGTGGTAGAGGTGGTGGGATGGGGGCGCAGAGAAAGCGTCAATGAGTAGGTAAGTACCCATGAACTGCCGTTTGTTAAATGCCCACAGACGAGGGACACGTCACTGGAAAAGTGGGCACGTGCACATGTAGAAGTGAGGATGATGGAAACACACTCACACACCTACTCTTGGCACGTTCAATGAGTAATCCTGAACACAAAAGGTTTCTGCAAATAACTGAGTTTTCAAAATATTGAGAGCATAGGCACACAAAGAGGTCCCACTCATCTGCCCCCTTTCTCAGCCTCATGTCCTCCAGCACTCGCTCTGTAACCAGTACACAGCCGAGCATGCTGCCTTGTCAAACACACACTGTAGTGCATGTGGCGCATGACCTTGCATATGGGCAGACACATGCTAAGGCTTTAGTCACAGTCACACAGAGATGCTCCCTCCATAAGTCCCTCCTTCTCTATCACTCCCTCTCTCATTCTCACACACAAACACGCATGGACAGAGGAGTTGCCAGTGCCTCTGTCATGGTCAGTGGTATTTTCATCTGTTCATTCCTAACAGGGGTGCATGGAAAATTTGCTCACAGCCAGACTCCTTATCCAAAGCTCTGGGAAGTAGGGATTGAGAGAGAAGGACTGTGAAATATGTAAAAAGATCTGTGCAGACAGACTGAGAAAACGGAGGGAGAGTGTGATGGACAGATGGAGGGCAAGAGATAAAACATTTAGAAACAGATGCAAAAGCACCGGTGTAGAGGGAAAATAGAAGCAGGCAGTGACAGAGGGCAGGAAGAGGGAACAAGTGTTTGTGTTTGTAGATGTGGCATGTGTTAAGGTATGTGCTCAGAAAATCAGCCCAATTCAGTCAATAAGGAGTGATGATAATTTGAGAAGTAGTTGTGCCATTGAGTTACGCTGGAGCACATACAGCAGTGAAACACCACTGCGAGTCGTGACTCTGCCTGTGCATGGCTCCTACTGCACATTAATGAATCAAACAACGACATGAATCGAAAACACTTGTTCCCTTCATGGAGCAAGCTCTGGAGGGCTGACTCTTGTAGATAAGCTAAAAGTTTCCAGCAGAAAATGGGGAATGAAAAGGGGACAGTGATGGGAGGAAAGGGAGGAAGAGGGGAGGTGGCACAGGCAGAACAATAGGATATGGGGACAAAAACAGACGAAGAGAAAGAAGATGGAAGGGAGGGTTCAGCATCTGGCCCTGAGGCGTTAGCAAGAAGCTGGCTGTGGCAGAAAGGAAAAGACAGATAGAGAGATGAGGTGGTTATCTGCGACGCTTCAGACACGAGCAGGAGTATCGGAGAGAATGGCTGACATGATTTCTTTACCAGCTGGACATTCAGAGAGTGTGTGTGTGTGTGTGTGTGTGCGTGTGTATATACGATATAAATATATGTGTATATATATATGATATATATCATAAATCTGTTTTTTTTTTTTTTAACTAATGCCACAAAAGGGGCAAAATCAACTATGTGTTTGATCTCTCAGTGCTTTCTTCTGTGGCAATCTGTGGCATTTAGCCCTGAGCCAAATTGTTTCTGCTGAAAATATTCATTTTTCAAAAATAGGTCAAGACATACTGTCCTTCAAAAGATGAATAATTTCCTAAAAGGTAGTTTTTATCAAAAGTTACCCAAACAGGAGTAAATAGTGCATTTGTTGGAGACTATTTTCAGTGGTGGATAAGTACACATTTGGTGGTCTAATGAGTATTTATGGTGTCTGGACAGCCCATATGGGATTTACTTAAAATAAACTACAGGTACATGTCACCCAACAGTGTTGCTCATTGAGGCATTTTTAAAGAGGCACTTAACAGATGTTACACATTAAGCTCAGTTTAGTCGTCATGAGTTTGTGAAAGCAGTTGTGTAATTTCTTCTATGACTCTGAATGCTGCTCCCTAAAACCTGAAAAATAACCCTGACGATGTAAGCTGTCATTAATTAGACAGCCTGCATTACAAACTGGTGCAGTATGAGAGATGGGGGCATTTACCAGGCAGAGGGGGGTCTAACAAAAGACGGTACTGAGTTGCATTCTGGGAAATGTTGGCTCCAGTATTTTTAGAGCTTTACCCATAGTAGGGTCTAAATGTTGAGGTATCTTGGCCTTTCCAGTCCCCCAACCTTCCATCTGAGTGAACTCGTGTAGCTTACATTATTTCCCACCTAATGGGCAGAGCTAGGGATTGGGATACCACAGAGTGGGAGATGCTAACCAACAAAGTCAAGAAGGTTCACATCAAAAGTCATCTCCAGTGAGTCCAAGCCGCCAGGCCCCGACATGCACCATCACCATGCGTCCCCACACATATCCTAACCACATCATCCTTCTAGTACTGGCAACAGAAGCCCTGAACAACACCCCTGACCCAATGCAACCTGGCTGGACACAGCTCTCGGAGGAGGAGTGACAACTCCATCTCAAGGAGGCACCTGTACTGTGACCAGACCAGTCATCTCTTCCTGCCTGCTAAAAGCCAGGGCTCATCAGCGATCCCATTTTATGCTTCATGCTCAGCAAATTTTGACCAGACCCATATAGATTCAATGTTTGCTGACTCTGTTGCCAATGCCAGCTTTATGGACACCATACTCACCATTCAGCTGAGCATCGGCGTGGAGCCCCTGACCAAACTAATGGAAGCAAACACCTTCGATGGACACCTCTTCTGCTTAGTGACTCACAGGACTGTCCCCATCTGCCTGGGTATGTCAGGTAATCACCAAGGAACACTCACCGTTCAGATGCAACTGCCAGTCATTCAGTACTCTTCATGGATCATCATATAATCCACACTTTGAGTGGTCCAGAGGACCTATTCTGGGTTATTCTTGTCTCCTACTCCCAGTGATACCTCTGCATCTATTTATCCAGATCTCTTGGGAGTTCCTTATGATGCCAGAGTAAATTACTTGCTACTTGACAAGCTGAACAAGTTTGCTCTTTATATTCGGGTGACAAGACTAGGCACGAACATGTGCAACATATGCAGTGTGCAGACTGCAAGAGACCCAGCTGTTCGTCAAGGTGTGAGGTCCATTTCTCCAAGATGCCATATTTGTGGTTCATTGTTAGTGCAGGCAGCATCCAAATGGCAATCCCAAGGTGATGACAGTCACAGAGTGTCCCATCTCTTCCTCTCCTCTGTGTTTACACAGACATAGACACATCCTTCATGCCTGCTGTTGCTCGCTAGCTTACGGGTATCTACAGCCAAAGAGACAGTCGAACTGCTGCTCCAACAAGCTGTTTGCCCGCATGGTCTCGTCAGAGACATTGTCTCTGACCAGGAGCCTCAATTCACCTCTTCTTCCTTGAAAGAGTTTTGCAATCGTATAAGTGACATCAACATCAACCTTTCCCCTGGGTTCCACTTCCATTTGCAGTCCAGTTGGCAGATGGAGCATTTGAAGCAGGAGATGAAGATAACTCTGTGGTGCATCTCCTCCATGCCTCCTGGTCCAAACATCTGCTGTGGCCAGAGTACACAGACAACCCTTCCCTTCTCCTTTCCAGTGCTCCGTGGTACTTACCTCTGAGGGTGGAGTCCAGGAAAAAGTGAGAGTGCTGTAGTAAGCAACCTCCTGCCTCACTGATGACTATTCTTCATCGTAAGGCACCTCCTGAAGTTCTGTCTATGTGGGAGGGATCTCGAGTACCTGGATACGGTCCTGACAAGCACCCCTGGGTTCTGGCCCAGGGCATTTCAGACATGGCCCTGACTGAAGAGTTTGTCTGCAGTCAGGTGGATCTGCCTGGAGGGATGTCTAGTGCCGAGAGGAGGTTCTGTCAAAATGTTAACCAATTCCTAGTTTCACATTTTCTTTGTCTTCTTTTTTCTTTTTTGTTTTAATGTTCCTGCTGTTGTTTCTGCATGGCCCCCTGCTTGACACCTGGTCACTAGTCTCTGCTGCATACATTTGTCTCATCTTCTGATGCTGACCTTGAGTGAATTTGATTTTTTTATTTTACAGGCCTGATCTTAAAGTTGTGCTTCTTGGTTTAAACCTGAAAGGTTGTACTTGTTAATTTGATCAATTTATTGTTGTTTTTTGTCTTTTAGTGGGATTTGTTTCAGATGAGGAAAAAATCCTCATCAAAACTATACCCTCACTAAAGGTATTTAAAATCTAAATCTGCAGCGACTAACTATAGCTGTTAAATAAATTCTACTCACAGTATTTAAGTAAACATTTTCCACCACTGATGACGACTCCTGTGGCTCAGAACAGCCAATTAGTTCTGCCTTTGGCTATACAAGGTCTTATTGACCTACATTTTATAACAGGAATGTGTCCATAACTAATTTCAGTTGTGTGCAGTAATGTATGTATCAAGGGAGTCAGTAAAAATGCAGTATATTGGGATGCAAACCCAACTTCTCGAAGGATTTTATAAACATTAAAGTACATATATTAAAACATAAAACCATGAACAAGATGAACACATCCAAATGACAACCACAGGAAAGAGACTGCAAGTGGCTGCTAACTTTATTTATGGATGGTGATGCTATTAAGGGCTCATGGGCATTTCCTCTCTTGGAAAGCCTTTAATTTTTCATGCTGACTGTGTTGTGCAGTTTAATTGGCTGCTGTGTTATGTTGTGTTTGAGACACAGTGCTTGTTTTGGAGGTCTGGCTGGTGCTAATGCACTGTCTTATCATGTTGGGGAGGAGACAGACGGACAGGTGAAGTGAGGGAAGCCTAGCGTCCTCTCACTCTCCTCTACAAAGTAGGCAGCAGATGTCTGCGATTTCCTGAGGGACAGAGATAAATGATGTTTCCCCACACTTTTTCTCTCTCTCCTACTTTCTTGATCTTTTGGTGTCACTCATTTTGCTTCCTTTTCATGATCTTTTGTTCTCTTCCTCTTGTTCTGATCTGACGAGTTTGCTCCCTCGCCCTTAAAATATTCCTCATTTCTCTTTTCTTCTTTTGATCCTTCCCTTTCCCTATATTTCTTTTCATATTTCTTCTTTATCTCCTCAGGCTAACAAGCTACGCACAAAAACCCTGAAGAATACGCTGAACCCAGTGTGGAACGAAACGCTGGTCTATCATGGCATCACAGCAGCCGACATGACCACCAAAACACTCAGGTAGGTGCTCACCTCTGACTTTCACTGCGGTCACCAATTAGCACTATTCCACAGACATCCACATGACCAGTTTATTATGCGGGGGATGAAGATCCATGCGTCCAATCCTCCAGTGAACTGGCAACAGCCGTCTATGCTTCCCAGTGGGCTTTTCCAGGTAATTCATTATTGCAGCCGGGCGACGCCAGCCAAATGTTCCACTTGCTGTTGCTGCGGTAACTGCTCAGGTGCTCGCTGTGTGGTAAGGCTCCGCCCCCTCCTTCCCACAGTGCTCTCCATATGGATTGATTGAGGTCAAGCGTAGCCATCTTGGCCCAAAAACTCTGACGCACTTGTGTCATGCTGCATGTGTAAGTTGATTCATTTCGCGTGTGTTTTGTTTGTGAACGTGTGTGCTGCACACAATCAGTGTCAGTTTGCTCAGCGGATTCATAATAGGGTTGGATGGTATTGTTTATCCTGAGGAAACACGAGCACAGACGCGCTCAGATGCAGGCACGCGCACACACCCCCTCTCTGAAGCGCATATACACACACATGAATCTCATCTGCACCTCACACACAAATATAGGCAGTCAGGTGTGTGTTTATCCGCTTGTGTGTATGTCAAGGGCAATCACTGGCAGGAAAGAACATGCATGGCCTCTACTCTGTATGTGGACAAAACACATGCACACACATACACGCGCGTAAAAAGACACGTCCTTGAGCGTTTCCACACACACAGTCAGAAATAACATTTACTCTCCCTCTCCAAAAATACACACGTATACACACAAACAGCAGCTTGAGGAGAGACCCTTCAAACCAGAGGAAACCCACTTGACCTCTGTTCAAGGACATAGCCCACAGACACAAGCCAGCATGGGGGCTCTGGGAAGCCAAAACGAGGGGGAGGAGTGTGACCAGTGTCAAGCAAGAGCTGAGGAGAGAGAGAAACAGAGAGGTGACTGCCAAGATCAACAAAGAGAGCAGGAGGAAAAGCGTGAATGATGTCAAGTGACAGATAAGGCAGTGTGGTAGAGGAAACAAGGGAGGCCAAGACTGAGGAAGATAACAGGACAGAGGGATGAAGGGAATCCAAGGGACAGTTGAAAGAGAGAGAGACTGGGTCACAGAGAGAGTAGTGAAATAGATAAAGTGATGAATGAGGAAATTCTCTTCGCTGAGAAAAATGGGCGAGTGGTCGGGAGGAGTTTACTCAAAGGGAAGCCAAAAAAACAAAGAATGAGGACACCGAGAAATACGTAAGACAGCAAATGAGCGGGAGTGAATAGAACGCTGCCTGACAGCGAGGAAAGTGGGGAAAGGAGGCGACAGACACAGAGAGATGGAGAGAGGAAGAAAATCTGTTCAAACTCTCCCTCGATGCGTTCAGGCGCCAGCACCATGCCTCAGCCTACAGACAGACTTTGTTCTCATTACTCCACAGAAAACAGCGAACAGTCAGAGAATGGAGAAACAGAGAAAGGAATCCCTGGAGAGACGTTTACTCACTTGGCTGTACCCTGCTGCATCCTGCTCTGTCGGTCCCAGCGGGGCGCAGAGGAGGGAGGTGCTGCACTCTCTGATCCCCATGCTCTATGCGCCGCTGAGCAGGAGGACTCTGTCCAGACTCAGCCTCTCTGTAGACCTGCCTGAAGGCCTGGACAGTGCAAAGTTTATTGTTAAATTGGGCCATGCTGCAGTCAGAGCAAAGCCATTCTAGTTAAGATGAATATGCTTTCAAGTGAGAATAATGGTTATTTCTAACCAGCATTTTGATTTAGGTATTGTAATCACAATTCAAAGTTGCAATACCCTCATAGTGAGGCTTAATACTACAGCAAACACTTTTTCAGCAGCTACTTTTTCAAAATTAACAGAAGAGCAACTGGCATATCTATTAATAGTGCAGCCAAATAAATGTCATTTCAATAAAGAAGTCAGTCAAAAATAATTACAACCACTATCTGATTTCATGCTGCACATGGTAAGAGAAGTTTCCCGGAGCAGCACACAGTAAAGCTGCTGTGGCGTGTCACCTGCAGCTCTTCATTTAACAGCTAACTGTGGCTGCAAAAATGAAAAATGATTCACTCGTGAAAAAAAAGCAGAAAAATTGTTGTTTTGTAGAAAGGTTTATGTAGAGTGACTGTAATCAGAGCTAACCTTGTCATTTGACAATGGAAAGAAATGTTCGGTTCGCACTGGCAGTAACTTAATACAGCTCTGACATGATGGAGAGAGTAAACAGTAACCAGCTGTTGTCACTTATTTGCATGCATCGTTTCCTGAGAATCTCTCAAGCTTAAGGTAGGCAATCTAGTGCAGTAATGGAGGAAAGGAGTTGTGGATGACCTGTGCTCCATTAGGAGAGAGAGGGTTTAACTCAAGTCAATCAAGTCAGTTGTTGAATATATCTACACTGACTGGCTACTCCAGAAAACTGCCAGCCATAAATTATATCAAAAATGGGGTTGGATGTCATGACAATCTTTAAGCTAAAATCTTTTTTCCCACTGTTTGGTACTTAAGCCCATATCAGAGAGCGTGATAAAAGCTGGAGTGCAGCCAAAAACCTTTGAATAATTAAAAAATTCTTTTGTGTCGAGTCCATTCTACTGCACTCTTTGTACTGGAGGATAAATGCTGTAAAAACAGTACTGCGGTGTCTAAAGTGGAGGGACAGGACTGGTTTTGTGCATTTCTTTATTTATTTTGCTATTCAGTCACTCTTTGGCCGTTAATATGATTATATAAAGCCATTATGCCGACGCAAAATGCACTTAAATTGAGAGGGACGGTTAAATAGAAGGTGGTTATGAAATGGCTTGGAGAAAAAAAATCTCTCAAGTTGTGACTGCATCAATTTTTTTTAATATTCTGTATTCAACCACGCATATTCCTCAGTGTGCACTTTATCTCTGCGGGCCACTGGGGGTCCTTTCTGTTATTAAGAATGAACCAGCTGAGTAAACTAATAACTAATGTCCTCAATCCAGAGTTCATGCTTGGCCTGATGTTGGCTTATCCTTCAACTGGTGCATCAAGGCTGCCCGAGGTGCTGGGATCTTGACTGAAAAGTCAACTGAACTGGAATACACTGCAAAAATCGCAAGTTATTTAGTCTGTTAATGAGTCTGAAAATCAGAATTGACTCATTTAAAGGAAAGCTTTTAATCATCTGCAGTAAAAGTCTGCTGGTCTCAAGGCTGCTTTTGTGAGCTGTCAATAATTTCTAGAAAATACCTGAAACATGGGAAACTGCACTGGGAACAAGTAGATATATCAATCTCCTTTGATATCTGAATACAGATTGAGTTGCTCTGAAGACTGTTTGATTGCAGTGAGGCTGACATGATTTTTTAGATTATGTCCAAATTTCTCTATTACTAGCCGCAGTCTGTCTCTGCCTTTGGGCAGATTTCAAATTGTTTAGAAAGCTGTGACAATGACACTGTGGCAGCTCTATCCTTCCCCTGATTTAAATGACACAACACATTCTGGTACATTTCAATGCATTAAAAAATGAGGGGAACTGCATATTTATGACTTTGGGGAGAATCTCATCTTCACGATCAGGCTGCCTGTTAACAGAGGAGGGATGGAGCATGTAGAGGTGTTGTGATGAGAGGTAGCTATCAAGAGATCCTGTGTGTGTGTGTGTGTGTGTGTGTGTGTGTGTGTGTGTGTGTGTGTGTGTGTGTGTGTGTGTGTGCGCGTGTGTTAAAGGACTACCAACATGATGTCAGTGCCAGGTCTAGTTTCTCTCTCAATTCCTTCCTCTATCTCTCTGCCCCTCTGTCAGGCTTCGTAATAGACTGGCACTGTCCTCGGATGTGGGGAGATAGGGACAAATGTGGGACTTGATTTGGTTTTGGATAGAGAGCTAGTGGATGCCTCAGGTCAGATGTATGGTCAGCTATTGATGTGGTCTGGAGGGAAAAAAAAATCTGTGATTAGGTGTTAGATGTCAGGATGAAAATGATATGTTTGAGTGGGGTTGTTTGCTTTTTTTCTATGTTTGTAGCATGCCTCTATGGGGGGGCAATGTTGTTCAGTTTGCCATATTTCCAGACTGAAATATCAATGGTTGGATGAATTGCTGTGAAATTTTGTGCAGACGCTCATGGTCAGTAGATGATGAATCCTAATGACATTGGTGATCTTCTCAGTTTTTCTTCAGTGATGGCGATGATGTTTTGAATTAAATGTTTCAACAGCTATTGAATGAATTGGCATGATTTTTTTATGCAGACATTCATGCTCCCCTTGGGGTGATTTGAAATAATCATCTAGTGCTGTCATCCAGTCAAATTTCAATGTGTAATTCACAATCGGAAACATCCAGGACTAAAAAATGAAGCCAACGCAGAAGTTCTAAAAATTGCTATGACATCACAGAAACTGTGTCCATGTTTTATACAGTCTATAGCCATTACCGTCTCTACTTTGTGTTTAGTGCTAATTAGCAAACGCTGCCATGCTCACATGGCAAACTAAGATCGTGAACATGGTAAACATTGTACATGCCTAATATATTATTATCACCACTGTGAGCATATTTGGATGCTGGCATTAACATTTAGCTCCAAGTACTGCTGTGTCTTCTTACAGCCTCACAAAGCTGCTAGCATGACGATAGACTTGTAATAAGAAATCAGTCAATTAGTATTCAACAGACGGCTACTTTGATTCTTTTGAGACATTGATATTGAAGTAAAAAAAAAAAAAGAACAACTCAATTCCAGTAAATTTGCATCTCTTTTGATGCAACAAGCAGGAGTGGATTTTCCCCAAAAATCAATGTAGAGTATGTTTTAAGTAGCCATGCAAGTTATCTTCACAATATTAACATCTTCTTTATTTTATCTGACATATAACATACTGAATCAATCAAACAGAAGAGTTCCCTAAACATTTAGGAACAGGAAGTAATGCCCAAATCACACAAATTCTTATAAAATGGAAATAAAAGTAATATGGTGTTAAACTTTAAAACAGTGTTGTATATTACATGGCAATGCCCGTTTTAAGAAATTATAAGAATACCACTGCAAGGTAATTTTTGTTGTCATCAAAGTCCGTTTTTTTGTTGTAACTCATTTGAGACCATTAGAGAGATACTTTACAAGATACAAGTGCAGTCTCCAAGCAGGAGCGGTGGTAATCTGATGTAGCTCAAGAGGTGGATTTTGTCGATGAATAAAACAAAATTTGGCATCTCAGGTTGAACAGATTCCACGACATGTGTTTGGTTTTTAGAGGAATTCTAAGGCCGGAAAATTGTGGGAGAGGGTGTGAGGAAACGGATGGAGCATTTGCACAGCAGAAGCCAAAAGTTCGGGTGGAAGCGGGATCACATTTCACGGCAACCCTCGTCTCATCACAGACGCCCTACATGTATGACAGAGCAAAGGCACAAAAATCATCTGACAGCCGCGGTCATGAGTCAGTTATTCAGAAGCTTCTGCTACAGATACTCGTCAGTTATGACTAAAAGGGTGGAACCAGCATGTCAAACGTCCAAATGTCAGAGAGACAGGAAGAAAACACGAGGAGGGGGAAGGTGTGTGTGTAGAGAGAAAGAGTGTGTGAGAGGGAAAGGTTGAGAGTGAAGAGCAAGGAAGAAATCAAGAGCTGCATCAGTCCATCTGGGAATATTTGAGCACAGAGGGAATATTGCAGCAGGTGATGGGCTGTGAGGACTGTATTGTAGCTGATATTATAATATTCACCCTCCAACAAACCTCACCATCAGTTTAACTGAGTGCACCCTTTGGAAGAATTTGTTTCACAAGAGTGTAGTGATAAGGGAGAAGATACTGATTCAGTTGTCTCTCTTTACATTTAAAGTGCAACCAAAGGGAGACACAAAATAGAAAAGGGAGTCTGTGCAATGAAATTTGGTGTAGATATCAATGGAGCTCAGAAGATGCATTTTAACCACTGTTGATCCACTAGCTTTTCATCTTGGACCATCATCAGGTCCAAGTTTTATTTTGTCCAGTACTGGTTTATGACTAAATACCTGCTAAACCAATGACATTCCCGTCAACCTCATCTGTATTTTGTATTTCATCCTAATTAGCAAATGTTAGCATGCTAACATGCAAAACTACAATGGCGAACATGACGAGCATTATACGTGCTAAATGCTAACATGCTGATGCTGATCATGTATTTAGTCGCAAGGACTGCTATGCCTAAATACATAATCACAGAGACATTGTGAGTGTGCGTACCACAGTGCATCTTAAAACTCTTTAAATCACACTGAAAGCACAAAAGTCAGCTCAGATAATATATGTAACGCAAAATGTATGCACATGAATTGACAGCAGCTTTTATAATGTGCTTTACCTGTATACAAGATATAACCACTGTCCTTTCAATTCCTGCTTTAAACTTTAATTCTTACATGCTGCTATAACAACAAATTAGTGTCTGATGGAGTATCAGCCAAGAAGGATATTCATTGAAATCCTTTGGAAAGCCTCTTTCTCTACAGCAGTCACACATCTTATCAGCATTCATGAGACTGCTCATGTGAAACCACCAGGAACTCATCTTGTGTTGCAGACAGAGGAGCTGATTGATTGTTCAGATTCACTTTGGATATATTTGGCATATTTGGTCCGTGCTTGCTTCACAATAATGACTGGAGCAAAGCAGCAGCAGGGCTCACACATAACTTTTCTCTGACTCACCGCTTCTCTTCCCCATCTCTGCATCTGTATGCGCTGTCCACGGATGAAGGCTGTGTGTGTGCGACATGGACAGACTCGGACGAAATGAATTCATTGGAGAGGTGAGAGTGGCTCTGAAGAAACTGAGAGAGGGCGAGAGCAAGCGTTACAATATGGGCCTGGAGAGAATTGCACAGGTACGTATATTATATGTGTGTGTTGTGTGGGAGACCTTGCACAGACTGCTCACATAAATATCAAATGGATTTCTGGGAACATATATATCAAGATGTGTCCTGTTTCCATTGTGCATGTTGGCCTGGGGGCTATCAGACATCAATTTCAAATGCTGCGTCATAAACTGTAATAGATATTCACCTGGAGGCTCTGTGGGATACAACCATGATGTCTCTCTCTCTCTCTCTCTCTCTCTCTCTCTCTCTCTCTCTCTCTCTCTCTCTCTCTCTCTGTCTGATTCTCTCTCTTTCTCTCTCATATCAGAATAAAGAAACTAACAATCAAACAGTGGAACAGGGGGCAGTCGTGGGAGAGGAGGAGGTAAAACTGTCATCAGCTTTATCATCGCCAATCTTATTATTTCCATTTTCAACCAAAACATGCCTCTCTCATTTCCTATTACCCTCCTATATCTAATACATTTTCTTATCTTTTCAGCATTTGTAATCTGTCTTGTATTTTCACCATCTCTAAAGAAAAAGAAAGTTCAATTAATTTAATTCAGAATTTCAATTCGTTTTTAATCCGTATATGTGTCTGAGGCATGAAGCAAAACTACTCACATGACACATGCAGGTCCAGTGTTTTTTCTCCTTTGGGGGTCTTTATCTCATTTCTGGTCATGATTTTAGAGACACAGGCTAATAGCTTTTGGTCTCTGATTAGGCTGCTGAGACTTATCGTTCACTCTGAAGATTAAAAGGAGAAGGCAGCAGTATCATTTTGCAAGGCTCAGATAAGACCTTTAATTACAAACTTTAATTTGAATACTCCTGTTGCCACTACAGTCACACCTACATATTATACATATTGAAAATGTTGGAACAAAACACGGCTAATCTACTGCCTTGCATTGTTTCAATTACATTCACAACTTTCCTCTTCCTATGAGTGAAAAAGTGCTTTGGAGAAACTTCGCTGACCCCGGTCTAGGATTCCCCACTGTGTATTCTCTGAAGAGGGAAATGTCAGGTTGAAAACAGGTGCTGCGTCTGACACTATTGCTTTCCATGTCCCCAGCGTGGCCGCATCCTGGTGTCACTGTGCTATAACACAGAGAAGAGCTGCCTGCTGGTTGGGATCATACGCTGTGCCCATCTGGCCGCCATGGACTCCAACGGCTACTCTGACCCCTTCGTCAAAATGTAAGTCAAGTCAGATATTCATGAACAAATCTGGTATCCTACAAATTATGCAGCTATTCTGCATCAGCAAATCCACATTCAACAGCAATGTCCTGCCAATGCAGGAAGTGGCTTGATGTCCTTATAATACAGCAAACAGTCAGGGTGAGTAGGTTGGCATGGTGGGTTCAACAATGGTCCATGAAAAACATAATTTTTACATGAATCATCCCAAATGCTTGTCTCCGTGTATGACCAAAAGTAAACACAGAAAGTAGCTTCCTGGAATATCCATGTTGGCTCAGAGTGATCTGCATTTTGAGTGAAACCTTGTGGAAATCTACAGTCAACAGTTCACTAGTGCAAAGTTAGCATGAGCAGTAGCCACATTTGTGGAAAATGTGCCAGTTTGAAATAAAACCAGCACATCTTTTCATGTTCTGTCCCATGAGAGTAGTCATTGTTGATTTTTTTTTAATTTAATCAGTTGCGTTCCATATGTGAATTTACCATTTCATCTTGATATTAGCCCCATGTTCTGCTGGCTCACCCTTTTTACACAGATGTCGAGTTGGCTCTGTTACTACCTCTGCTGAGGTAGTAACCCCCATTCTGTGTTCATATATTTCATGCAGTACGACAAGGCGTAGTGACAGCTGTAGTGTAAAAGGGGCTATTGTCTTTGTCAGAGCATGTGATAACATATTGAGATGTGCATACCCTACTTTATGTCTGTGATCTTTTTCCTATTTTAATTTATAAAGTTATCTTAACAATGAACTATGTAATTGTGGAGAATGAACACATTGTCAATTGTGGCATAAAGGCAGAAGGCATTTATACAAGTCCAGCTTTATTTTGGAAATTATTCACAGTGTATTACGGGTTGTGGTGTATACTGAAATAATACATGTTATGCGAACATACAAACATATGCTAATATAGTATGATACGGTACATAAACAGCACTGTCAAATTCAAGCTGTTTTTTTGTCTCCATACTGATTTTTTGAGTAATTTTGCCACATTCTGCTTAGAACTGGTGTTTGCTATGGACACAGCTAAGGTTAGAGGGCTCTCATAACCTGGAGTTACAGTGTGTAACCTCTTCTATTTCACACGCGCTTCACCCTTTGACCAGCTTGACAGGATTGAGGGGGCGAAGTCAGATGCCCTGCTCTGACACCATCATGGCACAACACCCACAAACTCAGGAAATGCCAAAGCGTGGGCGAACAAATGTAAAGCCGCTCTCTCTTTCCTATCGTTGGAAATTGAAAAAGTTTGGATTTTGGACTGTTGGTGAGACAAAACAAGCAATTTGAAGGGAAAATTGTGGCGTGCATACAGTTTATATAAGCAATTAAGCAATTAATGCAAAACATAATAGATTAACACTTAAAACAATTGTTTTTTGTGGCCCTATACTTATTTTGCCATCATACGTCTTACCATCAGTAAGACTGAGCGCTTCTCTCAGCCGGTACAGTTATTTTCAAAGTGTGAAACTTTGCCTGGTGAACTTAAATACCAATAGTGCAAGGAGTGAGAGAGCTCCCACACAGGACAACCATTCCTGTGACCAATGCCACCTCCAGTTGTGGGAGGCTTTAAAGCAGCTTTTCGTTTCCTCAGTTGATGATACTGTGATACAGAATGGTTTGATTTGGAATACGGTTATTTAAGGTTCAATAATAGATCGGCTACTCTTGGCTTGGTTTTGACCCCTTCGACCAAGATGTTTGTTTATGGCCTGAGGATGGTGGTAAAAGATGCAGAAAAAGACTGGAGCATTCTCCTGATCCTTGGTGTGCTGGATGCAGGTTTATATCTGGAACATGCTTCTGCCTTTGTGCACTGGTACAGTATCATGCAGAGACTTTTGTTTGGCTGTTTTTTATACTTTACAATTACATTTATTCCTATATCTTTTTTTTTTCTTTTCTATTTTGAACCAACCTCCCAAGCTATCTTGGAAATGTGATTATGTGGTTAACGTTTACCTTAATGCACAGCGAATGGAGAAAAATGAAAGCATCACTCATGTTAGCAAATGCCAAAAAGTTACATTTGTATATGATGACGTGACTCAGCAGCTCCTACAGTCCACATGTTGAATTGTTCTTGAGCAAAACACTGAACTCCACGTTGCTCTTGATGGTCACCATGCATGGTATTGTGCTGCCATCAGTGTGTGAGTGTGTGAAAGGATGAATATGGAGCAAATTGTAAATCAATTTGCATAAAAGTGGCACATAAATGCAGACAGTTATTGATACACCTGTAAAAACTTTACCCATAGAGGCATCA
Organism: Chaetodon trifascialis; assembly: GCF_039877785.1. Lineage (NCBI taxonomy): Eukaryota > Metazoa > Chordata > Actinopteri > Chaetodontiformes > Chaetodontidae > Chaetodon > Chaetodon trifascialis. Next base: position 13,078,198 of record NC_092057.1, read on the forward strand.
AATCATAAAATATGTGTTGCTCTGGAGGGGCAAACAACGTGTTTTATAGTTTAATTTAGAGGAAGCTGGGAAGCAAAGACTTTTTTTTTTCAATACTGGGAGGTTTTGTCTGAATGAAAGGGGGCAGCTACAATTACTGTATTGAAAAACATTGTTTATCTGATGGTGTTTTCAGTTGGTTGTGTAAGTGGGAACTATTCACCCACAGTTTGGGGATTTTGAGGGTCTTCTGTACTGTAGAGAGATGAGTGGAACAAAAAACAGAGAGGACGCTCCATCTTATCAGCAAGAAAACTCTTTCTCTTGCTGAGAGACACATACACACACATACACATGTATATTTTTCTTCTTTCTCTCCAAGGTATTGATTTATTCCTCTACTTGAAATGTGGCACACATTGTGCTTTATCGGTCCATTGATGCACAGTGTTTTTGAATCCACCAGAAAAGCACACATGCACCCGGGCTGTCTAGCTCTTCCTCTTCTTTCTGTCACTCTTTTGTCCTTACCTGCTATGTTGCATTTCATTCTCTTTTGTTGTGTCCCCCTTGTTCTTGTTCTTTCCCCTGGCTGTTTCTTTTTGTACAAGCTCGTTTACATGATTTGTTTAAGCCACTGCTCTGATTCTTATTTCTGGCGCATAAGTTTGGATTGTTCATTTGTCTGCCTGCCAGAGTTTCTTTTTGTTCTCTTTGTACCGGGGACTCTCTGTATCGATCACAAACACTTTACCTCAGCTCAGTGGTTGATCTGCAGACTATAAGCTGCTCTTCTAATGCACCCTTTTGTGATTTCCAACATAATTAATGCTGTGAAGCTTTAATGACGTTAACGTTGAACTCTCTGGCAAATAAAAATGTATTTAGCAAGTCTTTCATCCCAAGTGGCACCAATATTCTGAACTCTACAAAGTGACTCTTGATATTAAGTCATTGACATGAACTAAATTTCATGTGTGAAGTGAATGTATTTGCTGACGGAGGTAAATTGCATCTCTAGAGTATTCAGGGCAATTAAGTCGACATAGGATTAGGGAATTAATTTGCTTAGCTAGCTTTCTGACTACTTCACTGTCAGAGCGGTGATGTCCTGCAGCTGCAGCACCAAAGCAATACTCTTGAGGAATGTGTAACTATAGCTGATCTTGATGCCACTCTCTCTTCATCCATGCTGTGTGTGCATGTGTGCACGTTCATGCATTTGTCCAGAGGGCTTTTCCAACTGGTTGTTTCTCCCCGTGACTCTCAATCAGCCTTTAGAAGCCATTCAAGTGACACAAGGTCAGAATTATCTCAGAGCTAATTTGTCTTCCATTTAAAAGGACAAATTAGCATTTAAAGACCAAATGAGTTTGCATCCTTCAGAAGGACCCACATTTCTCTCCCCCTGCTCGTCACACAGAATATTTAAAAAATAAATTACTCTGTCAGAGAAAAGACATGTGAGGGCAGAAAAAGTGCAAAACACGTCAGGTTTTTCATGCTGACCAAGCATACTGCCATACTTTACCTTTTTGTTCTCTCTCTTTTTCACTCTGAACACTTGTCTGAAGTGTAAATCACGACTCCTCTCTGCAGCAGGCATATATTTAGCTCCTCTTTCCAATTGTCACTCATTTTTTTTTGTCACTTTTTGTGTTGTTTTCGCATCTGTGTCATAACTTTGGTTTCTGTTTTTAACATCGGCTCCCCCTCCCATCTCTCCCTGTCACTTCTGTGTTTTTGTTGTTTCTCTGTGCTGTTTCTTTCATTCATAGGGACACTCTCGTTCTTCTGTTTGTCTCTCTATAACCTAAACTCACCGTCGGGATGGTTTTAGGCTCCAAATTCTCATCACCTTGGTAGTATAAGAGCTTTCAATTTGCCATGCGATTGAGTCATGTATGGTCAATTACATAAAAGGCAATGACAGAAAAGAGATGAAAAAATTTAATATGACGTAGATTTTTTTATATTTCAGCTTGTGATCATCCCTGTCCTCTTACAGGACTAATTTGATTTCCACATTAAAAAGCAACAAAGAAAATGCAATGACTCCAATTTAAACCCCAATTCATGCTAGCGTATCCACATGGCCGACAGGGTCCATGAGACAAGCTAGGACGCATGCTAATGCAGTGATCGGCAATGGGTTTGTCTAGGTCCTATGTTTTATGTTTTTAGTGCATTTATGTTTTTTTTATGCATGATGGCATATGATCGGCATGAATAAGTGCTTTCAAACATTTTGCTATTGATCTGCAGTGATAGAGCTTTTAATAATTACTGTCATGTGGACTTTGATCAGTTGAACTCTTGTCTGTAACAGGGTCACACTTTATTCTCAGAGGACACGATATAGTAAAAACTTCCTGCTTCAAGGGAATGCATGTAATTGAATCACCTGCCTAATGCTAGATAAAGTATTCCACCTGTACCCCCCTGCCCTCCCCGGTTATAGGAAATGTCCAGTCCTTGCAGAATAAACTACAGACAGTTGCATCATGGCATTCATAAGCAGTCACACACAGCTGTTGTTCAGCCAAGTACAACAATCAAGGAAGTTCATCTTCTTAATATTGTGAAGTTGCCATTTTGTCTTCTAGTGCGCACATGTGGAAGACATCTGCATGCAAACACCCCCGATTGTATTTTGTATAGATGCTGTATGTGTCCACTGCATGTGTGTGCCTGTCTGCAGTATGAATAAACCAGACGTGGACGATAAAATCCACAGTGCTTGTCCTGAGAGAGTCATTCTGAAGCTCCTCCATAGCTAATATGAACAGCAGTCTGATTAATCAAATCAAGCTGGTATCTTCCAACGTTACAGATGTTTTAGTATGAAATTCAGCAAGGAAACTCTGCTGCAACAAAGGAAATAGCAACACAAAGTTATATAGAAATGTTGCACTGGAAGATTGAAAGACACCCACTTGATCTGTTAAACTGAGAGAGCTACAGCCTCATGACGACACAAGTTGTCTTTTTTTCTTCAAATTGCTCCATATGAGGAAAACAAAATAGTTTCATAGAACAGTATTTAAACATCATCATCATTATAGAGAAGAACAGCCGTCAATCCCTGTTTCCCTATCAGTCAGTAGAGGTTGTGATAAGTGGCGAAAATAGTAAATGTGTACAGCCCAAAAATGTATGATTAGTTAGCTTACTGTATTTTGCAGAACAACCTACTTTTTATGGAAACAGCAAACAATAACTGAAGGGATAATCCTCCCTATCTCTGTGGACCAGCCTTCCATGGTATGAATTATTCTTCACATTGAATTTTCTACGGTAATTTCAGCATAGTTTGGTTGCTGCTGTACGAAATATTTCTTATTTATGCTGTAATTATTATGAATGTTGCTGTCAAATGATGTTTTGTTATTCAGGAAATTGGAAGCCCCCGTCTGAACTGCTTTGGAGCCGTATGCAAAATGTGATTTGGCACAGCTCAGACTGAGATGTCCCCCAGGCTTTCACCTCACCCTCTTGCATGCTGCTGGTCAAAGAGAGGCTTTGTTTGGCTGCCTCTCTCAATTGATTCCTTTCTTTTTTCCTGTTTCCTTTCTTCTGAAAGCAGTAAGGCCATAAGCACCAGGTATTTGGGCGGATGAATGCTGATGAGCTTAAGAAGCAAATGATCTTTTAAAATACAATAAACACCTAACAGAGCCTGTGATGAGTGACACACAGTTGTTTGGTAACATGTCATCAACTGAGCGGCTTTCACTGGAGCAACACTGTAATCTGGAGTGTCATAGGTACACAGTAGGTTTATCACTAGTATGTACCAAAGAAGTACTTATCTACTGTATATGTCCTTCCAGAGGGCATTTCACCAGAGCAGCTGTTGAGAATAATCTCTAAAAGATGTGTTCTGACAGAAAGTGAAGCTTTACCACAAGTTTTGTTTGTGTTTTATTGACCTAAATAGCCCTTTACCAATGGCACAGACTTAAGCTGTAAGCTAGCTGGCACTGACACAAGACATGTCTGAAAAATTGAAAATTGAAAATTTTCACCTCGTGCAGATGTGTGTCCTCATGCTTCATGAGTGAATTTGTGTCTTTCCATTTAAATAAGCTGTTCCACTAAAGAGCAATGGTTTGGAGAAGCAGTTTGCAGTTATGAGGCACAATTATTTTGAATAAAACCAAACCTATCGTCCCTTTAGCGACTGGGTTAAGCTAACAAGTTAGGAGAGCTTTATTCCCCTTTCAGTAACTTTTTGAGTGCATGTCAGTTTCTCGTATGGCAGCTGTATAACAATCTTCAGAGCCTTTTTATAAAGCCAAACATTTTAAGCCAAGGCTTTTGAATGCAATCTTAACCATTTTCTCTGATTCAGTGGTTCCCACCTTGGAAAAACTGAGGTGTCACCAAAAATGAGAAAGACTTTTCCACATCAGATTGTTTCCTTTGATGTTTACTTCTCCATTTCGCAAGAAAAAAGTAAAATTTGGCCGGTCAAGCCCCCTGGGTTTGGAGCCTTGGGGCATGCTGTAGGAAAGCCAATAAGGCTGTGAACATCTGGACACACTGATATTAAGGCTGCTCTGGTCAAGCCTGGTGAAGACAGAACCAAGAAAATCCTGTGTTTGCATCTTTTAGTTGTCAGCAACAGGTAGTAGGACTGATGTCATACCTGTCTACAACTTTAGCCCATTCCTTTCATGTCATGAAAAATTACATTTCCAGCACTGACATCATACAGTGGCTCAAGTTTTTTATGCCACCACCTTGCTTTCTGTCTGTTCCTCCTCCTCCACCTCCTGTTCCTTCCCCTCCTCCATCCCTCCATCCTTCACTTGCTCTGATTCCGGCTCTGCAGTGACAACCCCAAACCCATCTCATGCATCAGCTGTCAGGCCAGGATTCGTCACTGGCGGGGGCTGGAAGAGTGAGATATCTCACCGCCTGAACATCTTGACTTGGAATTTATGCTGATGATGACTCCCATTGCCCTCTAGCAATCCGTCTGTTGCCTCTTCGCTGGAGCATATAGTACTCCAACATTGGCATGATTATGATCTTGCTGTGGTCTACTGTCTCTCTCTCTCATTCTCTTTCTCTTTCATTCTCCCTCTGTCCTTGCCTTTGTTCAAAACTGACTTCTGGGTCACAATTATCCCTGAGACAGATTTTGCAAACTTTCTGTCTCCCTTTGTTTCTGCCATTCAGCAAAGTTTATCGTCAGGGCAAAAGATTAAAAGTAAAATGAACGATTACTTTGATCTCAGAATTGATGGAAAAGAGCCTTGTTGGAAAAGAAAAATGTATTTGAGGATCTCTATTGTACCATACGCATATTTACAGTTACTTCATTCATCCTGCATTGATCATCACTCCCATTTCTCAAAGGAATATGGGCTACAACAAGAACTGAACCAGAGAAATGGTTTAAGATTTAAGGAAAAAGCACATTCGCTTTCTTGCTGTAAGTTAGATGAGAAGATTGATACCACTCTCATATCTGTCAGTAAATATAGGCTACGTCTTTAGCCAGCAGTCCATTATCTTTTTGTTTAGCATAATGACTGGGAAAAAGAGGGAAACAGCTAGTCTGGGTCTTTACAAAGGTGACAAATCCTCCGACTAGCACCTCTAAATCTCACCGTTTGTTAATCCTGATAAATTTAAGTGTAAGGCTGGCTTTTTGTCCATGTTTCCAGTCTTAATGCTAAGCTAACTGGCTGCTGACTTTGTTCATTTTTAACAAATGTTGAATATCAAGCTTCTCACCTAATGACTGAATATTTTCATCTGTCCAGGTCATGGCACTTTTAAGTGCTTTAAAGGGCAACTGGAAAAAATAAGCCTATTTTTCCCAAAACTATTCATTTAAAATCAAGCTATGTGTTATCCTGAGTTTGGAACAACCCAAAGAGTGTACAAGGTCCTGATGCATTCATGTCCTCTTTAGCTTTTGCTCTTGTTTTTCTCTCTTTCTCAGCATCTTGCAGCCAGATATGGGTAAAAAGTCCAAATACAAGACTTCAGTGAAGAAAAAGACTCTCAACCCCGAATTCAATGAGGTACAACTTATCTGCTGTTCTGCCAGTGACCACAATACACCTGCCAACTTCTTTGGTTTCTTTACTGAGCTCAAAGTTATGTTCTGTAGCGTATCTGACATTTGAATGAGCATGGCAATTAAGCAAACCTTTTTGAAGTGACTTCAAATCTGACATTTCCTTCTCAGTGTCAATCTGCATGCTTGTACTGAAAATACACTAAATTACACATTCGGTTCCTTTCAACTCTCGTGTTTATGAATCATTGATATAAATATGCTCTTGTGTGCACCACCTGCACAGGAGTTTTCATATGAAGTATCCCTGGACCAGCTGGCAAAGAAAACCCTGGAGATCTCTGTGTGGGACTACGACTTGGGAATGAGCAACGACTTCATAGGTAGGCAGAGAAAAACTGAGATGTGGAGGGGAGGAGTGGAGACGAAAGCAGCAGCAGCAAGGAGAGATGACTGTACGAGAGTGTTTGAATGAAAGTGGTGCAATTGCAGAAAACATAAAAACCAGGCCGAGTGTGGGCGGAGAAGGGAGTAAAAAAAATTGTGGAGACATGAGGGGTAATTATGAGGCTTGAGGAGAACGACTGAGCGAGCAAAGGAAGGTTTGAGTAGAAAAGGAAATGGAGAGGCTTTAGAAATGAAAAAGGGAGACGTTTGCTCTGGATCCCCATCCTTCGTGGACTTGGCACATCAGATCGCTGCTCCTTCATCAGACTGCTAAACAGCTTTGGCATGGCCTGATGTCTATATCACGGCAATGGAGCACATGAGAGCTTAGGAAGTGATGGGGAAGTGGTGAGGAGGCACAGTGAAAATGGATTACCACCCTGTGAGCTTGAAGGCCTACAGATCAAAGCATTTTATTCTGTCTAATGTATGTGTGTGTGCACACGTGTGTGAGGCAGTGGGTGGGTGGGATGCACTCTGTTTAGATAAGCCCAGTGAGTTATTAGCCCAGCTGGGAGAAAAGGCCATCGGTCTAATGTACAGCCCCAGATAACAGCCATTCCTCTGACTATTATCATTACAGGTTTAGCTACAGCAGCCTGCCAGTTATGTTAATGGATACTGGGAGAAAAATGACACAGAGACAAAGAAGAATGGAGAAAACGAGTTGATAAAGAGGCTTGGCGAACACAATCCCGGTGCACTATTTTAAGAGTGAGAGCAATAACAAGTGGGCTAATGGGCTCAGCAGAAGATATAGAGGATGGCACATGATAAAAAGTGAGATTTCAGGGATTTGTGGAGGAAAATATTTGACACTGAGAGAAAAATTGCGAGGGCAAAAGCACACAAGTAAACACCTGCAATATATCAAGTTGACTTGTGTGGAAGATCGATACACAAGGAGTGATGGGAAATTTGTTTGTTGCCATGAGGCAAATCTAAACCACTGACTTCTAGCTGTATGTTGAATGTTGAGTTGTACATTTATGTCACCTCCCATGAAAGCTGTAAATTTACAACATAATACAAATGCTACAGAGACACTATAGATACCAATACTGTCTTTTGGCACAAGTCAAGGCTCAAGTCAATCGAGACAAATCAAGGTTCAAGTAGGGGTGAGCCGATGCGATACTCTAGACCGGGGGTTCCCAAACTTTTCCATGCCATGGTCCCCCAAACAGCATTAGCTTCTGGCCGGGGACCCCCTTTGCAAACCCACCGACAATGCTACAAAATATGTAAAGAAACATCAACTTTTAGAATGATTTTCTTACTTTTATTCACTATTCAATAATTATTACATTTGTTTAGCATAAGAATATTAACGAACATGTTTTCAACACTGTATTATATTCCCACTGAATAATGAACTTTTCAAGAAACTGTTGACAGACAAGAACAGAACAAAAGAAATCAAACCTCTCTCAATTGTGTGTGTGTTCAATATTCAATAATTATTACATTTGTTTAGCATAAGAATATTATTAACTAACATGTTTTGCTTTTTTGATTTTTTTTTCTTAACTTCCCTCCAATTTTCTGAGGCCCCCCTAGCGCCCCCTGGCGGCCCCCCCAGGGGGCCCTGGCCCCCACTTGGAAAACCACTGCTCTAGACCAGTCTCAGTGCAAACACTGCTGTTAATAAGCAGATCAGGCATTGATTGACTGATCAACATTAAATGCAGTTTCTTCATCAATGTCATATATTTCAGTGATTCAGTGATGAAATATGTACATTCATTTAGTCACAGTGAGCCACTGACTCAGTTTTCAGTGTCAAAGAAATCCCTGGCCTCATGCTGCCTACCATCAAAATATGTCCAGTAAATTTGGATTGGCTCTCAGAAGACAAGCTGAATCGGATTTAGTACCAGAGGAGAAAAAGTTTGATTTGTGTGTCATTGCTCTTAAGTCAAGTCTTAAATCTTTGAAAGCAAGTTTGAATTTTCTTTGGGGCGAGTGAAAGTCAAGTCAAATGAGACAAGTCCAAGTCAGATCGTTTAGTCAGGAGTCTTTTCAAAGCAAGTTTCGGTTCAAGGGAAAGTCACAAGTCTGAAAAAGAAAATTGCTAATTTTTCAGGTGTTGATGCTCATCATTCAAATGACACCTCATTGGAACAGTTTGCGTTCAGAGCTGAGTTTGAATTTAGCTGTGTGGCTATTTCAAGGCGTGCCTGTTGCTGTTTCATTAAGTCTCAAGTCAAATCAAGTCTTAAGTTCAGTCTGACAGGTCAAGTCTTAAGGGTTTCGTATGCTTCAACCAAACTGGTTCCTAGGTGAAAGTGTTCAGTGGGGCAATAAGCCTGCCATCAGGCTGCTTTACGGTTACAGAAATGGACAAACAAAGCCCAAAGAAGAAGGGAAAATGATGTGCGGGACGGCGTTTCAGACGCTGTCTGATGGTCTGCCAATCACTTCGTTTAAAGCGGATTGATGCCTTCAGGTCTACAGCTCTGCCAGATACTTAATGCATTGCACGTACTTGTGTGTCTGCTGGTTGGGTTGAAAGAGACAGATGTTCAGCACAGGAAAATTTTGTGAGGGGTAAAAATAAGCAGACAGAGAGCAGGGTTAAACCTGTGCTGGTACACACCTGCTCGCCAGCCTGCGTGTCAGCCTCGTGATCGTCTGTTCCATCTCCTCCAGCTCTGGTTCCTCATCCTTCTTCTTCTTCTGTCCCCCTACGCATGTCAGGACGGCTGACCATTTGTCACCAGCAACCCGCAGGCCCTGGAACACTTCATCGATCTCTGTTCGGAGGTGGTGGGAGTGTTAGCGGGGTGTTGTGCGTGATTATCCTATCGGAGCTCTGTCAACAGATTCTGACCTGCTCTCCGAGTTATGTGTGTCTGCGTGTGAAGGGAAAGTTAAGGAGGATACAGGTTAGGAAGCACTTAAAGGCTGCTCCTCTCCTCCCAGAAGCAGCATCCCAGGCAGCGTTCAGTGCGGCACTCAGATGAGACGCAGATCAACAATCGAGCCTCGTTTGCTCACGGCTGGCATTTTCCAGGGCGCTGTTAGAAGGCAGCATTGCCAAAATACCATGTTTAAAACTCAACGCTCCATTAACTGTGCAATCACAGCCAAGGGAATGGCTTTGTAATAACCTCAGTGTGACAACTGCCTGCATCTCCCTGTCTTACAGTCTGCCTCTCCACCATCACCTTAGCTCACTTCCACCTGAGTCATTTCCTGCTTCTCTGCATATTTATTCCCCTCGTGCTCTTTCAATAAATCTTTTGTTATCTAAATCTCTTTTTCTTGTAATCCCCCGGCTATCTGTCTATTTCTCTTCCTCACTGCCTGGAGGAATATGTCTTGAATGTTTGTTTGCCTCCTTGCTTTGCTTTCTGTCTGCCAGTCAAATAATGCGCATCTTTATTGTCACGAATGTTGATGTACATTATAGCCATAGCTCAATTACATCTGAACATTAGATTTTAAGAAGACAAACTGTCTGTCAGTTTGTCCCCTTGTTGCTTTCTCATTCCACTAGTGGTGAAAAGTAACTAATTACATTTACTCAAGTACTGCACGTACTTGTACTTCATTATAAGTATTTTATGCCACTTTGTACTTCTTCTCGACTACACTTCTGATGGAAATATTGTACTTTATACCTCACCACATTTATGTGACAGCTGTAGCTGCAGTATTTTGCTAAGGTTAAATAAAATCACTCTTAGAACTTAAACAATTGGTTCTTTACTTTTTTGTCAAAGTGGAGCCCCTTGTCATGTTTTAGGTGTCTGCGTTGTTCCACCATTTGTCACTAAACTTTGCACATGCCGTCATTCAAATCATGTACAGTAGAACTGTATCGAATGGAATGTGAAAGGCTTATACTGATGAACCTACTGAGAATTATCATTTGAATATGTTGTTCTCTTCAGCCTCACAAAGCTCCGTTGTGAGTTTTAGCTCATTGTTTAGCTGTCTGGCCTCCAACTTTACTTTTCTGCTCCACTATCTCGCTTCTCATCGTTTTCATCTGCATCAGGTTCAGTAAAAAGCTCTAAAAACACAATGCACCTTTTGGTGGTGAGCAGGTAGTGTAGACTGATGCAGTTAGCAACTAGCATTTAGCAGCTAAAGAGCCAGATATTTCCCTCAGGAGTTGGTGGAGAGAAAAATTAGACAAAAAAGGGCCACTATGTTACTTAAATTCATCAGGTCGCCAGAGAAGAGTATAAAAATACTAATAAATAATAATAATAAACTTATTATCCACGACTTCAACAAAAAAGCGAAGACTACAGATAAAGAGGAAAGTTGCCCCCCACCCCCCAACGAATACAATTTGCATTAGAACTTCTTTTGTTGTTCTATCCTCTCCCATTAATCATCTCACTACGCACAGATTTATCTAGTGACCCGCTGGGGAGGTCTGACCCCTCCGTTTGGAACCACTTGGCTAAACTACTGAACCGTGTATAAAGATGTTTAATGTAGCTCCACCTCCAGCAGCTACAACAGTAAAATGCTAAATGTGCATTGATGCATTACTGTTAGTAATTAGATAGAGTGATATATGATAATAGAAGAGTCACAGAGGCCACTTTCCTGCAGAAGTTTTACTTGTGATGGAGTATTTTTATATTGTTGTATTAGTACTTCTGCTTAAGTAAAGGTTCTGAGTGCTTCTTCCACCACTAGTCTTTCTTTCTTCCGTTCCTTTCCCCTGTTGCGACCCCCCAACAATGTTCCATCACCTCCTGATTCTTCTTCTCTGTTTCTGCCTCTCTGTCTGCAGGTGGAGTGGAGTTGGGCATCAATGCAAGTGGACAGAGACTCAAACACTGGTTCGAGTGTCTCAAAAACAAAGGGAAGAAAGTGGAGTACTGGCATACGCTCACGCAGCAAGGAGCTCCGAGCAGTGACAAACCGGACTAGATTACACAAGACATTCATGCATACAGGCACACACACACACACACACACACACACACACACACACACACACACACACACACACACACACACATTTGTCTCACTGAAAGATAGCTGACAACAGAGACCAAACAAAGTCGTAACAGGAGCAAAGGATAAAAACATGCAATAATAATAATGTTGAAAATGAAATCCGTCATGTAACACCGATAATTACAGCACCAAGTATTAGTATATGATATTCATACTAATATTAGTGATGGTAATAATGTGTATCTGAATACATTTTTTAAAATGTATTTTTTTCTAAAGGTGAACCAAATTGTGACGATGTCCTCATTAAAGTGTTGACGTAACAAAACAGTACTCACAAAATTGTGCTTTAGACCTTACTGTATTGTGGAAGTCGCTCATATTCTATCATTCAAATTTACAACTAATGAAATTTGAAATTAATGTACTCAAAATTCATTCAGTGAAAAGGGCCGAACGTGTATGCGCCCCAGTGACTCATAATGTGGTATATAGTGACAGGAGAGGGGATGTTCTGAGAGGGTGATTCTGGTCTGAGAAGACTCTATTTTAGTGATTGTTGATCTGATGCAAAACAACACACCGTATTATAAAGCACAAAATGATGCATTTGGTGGATTTGTACCTTTACCGTTTCAGTGTTCCTACTGTATGTCCTTCATTGTCTTTCAGTGACAGTGGCTTTCTATACACCTTCATATCAGACATTAACGTGTCAGTGTATGTGTGTGTGTTTGTGTGCATGAGGGCTATGAGAATATGAGTGCCTACATTTTCTGTCTGTCACGCCATCGCTCCCATTCAAGACGTTTCAACTTCAGAAGCACAGAGGTGCGAAGGAATAATGATAAAGGACGAGAAAAACACACACGAGAGAGAGAGAGAAATCCTCTGCCACCACCACAGGCCTCAGTGGTGTGAGTGTTCCTGGCTGGAGGACACTGACAAGTTGTCAATCACGTGTGCCAGACCTTTGCCATCTGCCTCTCTCATTGCCAGACAGTCACAGAGCAGCTTTAAGAATATATTTTGATGCATACCCTCTGACCGGCTGTAGTCGTGTCCGCGGCAGGCAGAACGGATATTGCTTTTGGAGGTCCCCGTTCGTGCTCTCACTTGCTGCAGCACCATGAACTAGATATCAACAGGATCCAAGCAGGTTTACCTCAGCGGCTCCAATTCTGCTCCGAAAGAGTTCACAGATGATGCGGTAGATGATGCAACATTTTTTTCCCCGCAGGGCGGTATCACAGCAGTTATATATTAATTTGACAATTCCGGCATTTGATCGGTCCTGTTATCTGATTTATGGGAAGAGGTCTGGCCAAAGGTTGAACATCTGCCCTTATCCGCTTTTGGACACCCTCAGCCACTGAGATGATCTAAAAAAAAAAAAGTATCTAAAAGAAATTGAGCTGAAATAAACCATCAGAGGGAGTCATTGCTGTGATCTATGTTGCATTCATCCCATGGCCTATTAAATATCAGGTCTATGGTGGCATACATTTCATTTTCTGGGCAGGAGGTGAGACCGCTGGGATGACTGGTTCTGTGTCTGTGGCACAGAATTGCCTGCTGAAATAAACAGACACAGACAGATGGTCGACTTACATTCCTGGAGACTTAGCCTAACCATAACCACGACCTCAGCTTGCCTAATCCCAACATTTACCCCAATCTTAACCTAAACCTAACCTTTACCCAAGTTTTCACCCTAAAATGAATGATTCACTTTATGGGGATTTGTGTTTTGACTTCATAAGGAGGACAAGTCCCCACAATGTGACTGTGTACACAGAATTATGTCCCCACAGCATGAGTACAACACATCCTCACACACACACAATTAACCTCAGGAGGTAAAATGGGATTACACACTGCATGGAAACACTTTGGCAGCAGGAGACAGCAGATAATCATACGGCAGGATCCAAGACACTGGAAAACTACGCTAAATAGAGCACTTAACCTACATGTGTGTTATGTGTCTCCGTGCACATCTCTGCGTATTTATGGTGCACATGGGCTAGACTATCACTGAATTATCTAAATGCCTGCCAGGATATCAAATGTACTCCCATCTATCTCTACAGCTCTGGCCATGCACTGGTTGACAAAAGCACACCCACAGTCGGTCAGTGGCCTCCGGGAGTTTTCTAACTGTTGAATCGATCCGGCTGCTCATATTCTTGGTGTCCTTCAACAACCTTGTGTCTCATCGTTGACTGCAAAAAAAAAGGATCGTTCGGTGGTGAATTAGGTTTCGAATAAAAAGGGCTTAGGCAATATCAAAGCTGGGAACTAAACTGTGTGTTAGAGCAGAAAGCTTGAACACATTCTCAGTTAGACCATAATGACTTTAACAAGAGGGTCGGGCAAGGATGGTGGGTTTATTCTGTACTTTTCTATGCACATCAAAACACCCAGCGCGTCAGCAGTGAGATAATCAAACCAAAACAACAATATTATCATGTTATCCAGGCATCAAAGATGCTTTTCTGGGAATACTCAGAACCTTGATTGGGGCTGGGCTGGGTGACAGTGATCTAATAGAGTTCACATTTCTGGCTGGATGGTGGTTTATTCCTGTCTCTGGATCTGTTGGTTTTGTTTACAGTCACCAAATTTTCTGACTCTTGTCTATTGACCCCGCTTTGCTTATGTAATCATTTTATCTGCAATACAGCTGCATGTTTAGCAATCACTGTTAGCTTGATTAATAGAGAGCAAGCTTAGCTGATCATTCTGAATGCTGATGTGTTTACAGTCTATGCCATCATTCAGTCTCTCACCATCAGTGTATTTGTTTGTGAATACAATGATTCAGGGTATTTTTTTTGCTCAGATGCTGTGCTTTTATCAAGCAAGTTGTTAATTAAAAAAAACAAAAACTTAACTGTCACAGATTTTGACTCTCGTCTTCCTTAAATTGATATCAGTGGCAATGATGGAGGGCAGGGGTGAATGAAACGGGAATTCACTACTGCAGTCTCTGTGCATTCACAGTCAATGTCAATCACACAGTATGACTGCCATCCTGTGGTGGGTTTGTGTAACTACTTCGCAAAATAAAATGAAGTTGTTTGAGTGGTCGTCTGTCTTCCTTTGAGTGATCCGCATTGTGCTGAATTCCTCAAAAGCATACCACAGGCAGCGTTTGTGTTGTGTTACTGTTTATTAATCGGCATCTTTGAAAACAAAGCACCTACAGGCCTGTATATATGTTTTCGTGAGGGTCACTGCTCAGTTTAGAGACTACTTGAAGCAAAACTGATACTGACTTTGAAGTGCGTTGTCTGAAAAGTAAGATCTTACACTTGTTTCACTTCATCAGAAAGCCTTTCTTTACCATATCTTTGTTTCTTTCCTGCCTGTTTCTCTCTCTTTTCTGCATCTGTCTGCCCCCCCCCCAACTTTCTCTCTCTCACGGGTCAGTCACTCTGCCAATGAAGAGTGGCACGTTGGCCTGGTCACTCCACAGCAGCATAATGAAAGGCCGCAGGGCAGAGAAGGAGGGGAAGGAGCGAGAGAATGAGACAGTGGTGACGGCTCCGGCCTCGACTCCCTGTTCGGTCAGTGCGAGGAAGGCTCTGTGTTTGGCATCGTCCAGAACCAGCCTGTCTTCGGAGTAGAGGCCACACAGGTTGGCACCCTCGAAGAGTGATGACAGTCCTGGTTGGGAAAGAAAGGGAGAGAAAAGTGAGGAAAGATGATGGGAGGGTAAAAACAAGTAAGATCAGATACACAGAGATCAAAGAGCTGCAGTCATGTTGTAGTGTGAGTCAGGTGAGTCTGACAGACGCTGAAAGAACACGAAAGGCGAACACACCTAATTTCTTGATAAGGATGTTCATGTCTGGCTGGACATCCAGTTTGATTTGGGGCAGAGTGACCTCGACGCTCTGAGGAGGTGTGATTTTCATTTGCTCTATCATTTGATGCACAGCTGTGTCCGTCATCTTCTCCTCCACCTGCTGCAGGTCAGTCGCTGTGTTGGAGCGAGGCAGCAGGATGTAAAGACTGCTGTCACCCGTGAGAGCAAACCTCGCCACCTGTTGGCAAAATAAGAAATCCAGGTGTCAGGACACAGCAGGGGGCCTCCCGCAGGCAAAGTTTTGAACTACAGTTCCTGTAGTCCTTTAGGAAATGTACACAGGAAGCACAATGTTGCAATGGAGCCCCACATTTTTCCTCTGTTTAAATGTGTCTTTGATGTCTGTGTAGTCTGATGAAACTGAGTTCTGAATCTGATAAGGAGTACACATTTTGGCACAACCCGTCTCTTCCTCTACATCCTCCTTCAACTGCTCACAGTTTGGAAAGCTGTGTGATGCACTGCATGAATGTTTGGGTTAAGATGGGCGTTGACTGTTACCTGTGCCTTTAGCTCAATGACGTACGCCATAGTTGCCAAGTATTTGTTGTGATAGAGGAGCGGCACCTTTACCATATCACCGTCTAGTTTTGTGAAAAGTCCTTTCTTGGGCTTCTGCTGAAACTTGACCTTCCACTGGCCTGATGCACACATACACACAGGTTATTAGTTTCCACCATTTTCACATTTACACACACACTTGTGCACACACACTTTACTGACCACTAAAGGAGACAGCGTTGAGCAGGATCAGCTGTGTGCTGGGTGATACGGAGTCCACCAAATCTTTGATTTTATTGTTGGTCTTGTTTGCCACCCAGCTGTTGATCATCTGCGTGCTTTCCTCGCTGGTTTCCAGCAGCTTGACGGGCTCGGCTTCATAGAACTGGATGGACTGGTTAGTAAAGGACTCGCTCAGATTCATTTCTGAGGAAGAGAGCAGAGAAACCACGATGAGCTATAGAGACACAGATCCTTTTTGCTCTTTATGCACTCTCTGCATGTATGTCTGACTGAATTTCTGCTATTTTGTGATCTTCACACAGTGATTAGTACGTGGGTTGTAGAAGATCTGAGAAGCCATCTGCAAGGAGCTGGCCAGCTTCTCTCTGAGCTTCCTCATCTGGAAGTGAACACAGTGGAAGTCATGAGGCACACAGACAGCCCTCTCAATGGCTCTGCGGGTGTCATCCCTTGCACCTGAAGGGAGCGGGATCAAGAAAAGACATAATGTAGAAATGTTGTAATCTGGAGTGATATGGAAAGCCGTGAGACATGTCTGACATTTAAAAAGTACAGAAAGGCTCCTGTGACATTTCAGAGTGAGACTGTTTTTATGTAACTTCCAAGTCATATAAAAGTTTATCTTGCCTACATGTGCGCAGGCAATAAAAGCATTATGCTGCTGGTTGTACCAAATAATCTTAAAGTATAAGGTTGGTGTTATTCTTTTTTATCGTTTTTCAACAAATCTCATGTAAAGACCAAAACCAGCAATGGATCAGTTTGTCACTTAGTCTCTGACTTCCCCTGCCTGTCTGTGGCACTCAGCCCAAAGCCCATTTGATCCTACTGAAGGCATAAATATTTGAGAAAAGGTGATGATGGTATACTTCCACTTGAAACAAAGGCTAAATAATGAACTTAAATGGCTGGGCACTGGAGTTTTCAGCAAACGCTTGTCAAACAGGAGGAAATTGTGCCTTTGTTGGAAACTATTTTCATCAATGGATTTGGTGCACGAGCAAATATTTCTGGCAGCAGGACGGTGTAAGCTCAACGTAAACTACAGTTGACGTTCATCATCATAGCTGTGTGGCTTGCCGATGTGTTTTGAACAACAATGGAGAGCTGTGGCAGAGAAGAGCAAGATATATCAGATTTTTGACCCAAGAACGATACCTCATCTCATTTTGGTCTTTTCACAGGATATGTTGACATCACGAGACTTTAAAGATACTGAAGCACAATCACAAATCATTCAATTGATTTTAAAAATGAGGCACTTGCTCCATACCCAGCAACAAATGGGACAGTGCGCCGCTGATACTGATAGGAGAGAAGAGCAGATTGCCAGAGGGCTGTGATTGTCTGAGGTAAGAATACAGCTTCATGGAAAACTCTCCCATGGATTCCTGTAACATGGGTTCTCCCGTGCGACTGTTCTCGTCCTGGCAGGGCTCCCATGGCGTGGTGATGCCGCATGAGTAAGGAGCAGAGGTTGGACGAACTGAAAGAAGGTTGAGCACACGGTCAGTTTTCTCAACATCACCAACATGGTTTGGAAATGAGATCTTTATCTTTTATTTAGTCTGCTGCTAACTTTGGTCTGCAAAAGTGCTTCAATTGCTTTTGAAAAGCTCATTTGGAGCTTGTTGGTTTGCCAGTTACTGTAATAATTAATGGCTCCAAATTGCACACACTGTGTAACAGTAATATAAGGAAAAGATTGCCAAACCTGCCTTCAACATCAATGTATACAGTGCTCAGCTTCTCCCCCTCAGCAGATTCACAGGTGTAAATTCCAGAATCCTCGATGACAATGTCTCTGATTACGATGGTCTGATCGTGGTCAAGTGGATAAAGCTGTTCCACTCTCCTTTTACCATCTGTTGAATCGTCTCCAGTATTCAGCTGCGTCCTCTCGCCCAGACCTGTCTCTTTGAACCAAAGTGCATTGGCCTCGACTTGGCTGGAAAGTGGGAAATTGCACAGGAGCTGAATGGTGGAGCCTTTGAATGCCTTCATGGTATAGCGAACTGATGCTGTGGAGAGAGACGCAAACACCATTCAATGTGTGTATAAGAGTTTTGTTGAATCTACCCAAATTCAGAATGCACCACTGAGAATGTGTGAATGTATGATAAAAGAGAATCGATGTTCCTCACCATCAACTGTGATGTCGTAAGACCTTATCATCTCCATATTGGCGTCCCTTACCAAACACACATACTCGCCCTCATTGGCAGCAGTTACAGGGGAGATGGTGAGATACAAGCCATCCTTTTTAATTTTAGTCGTGCCAGGCGACTGAGCAGTTATATTTTCGCCTGAGTGCAAAAAAAAAGATCAAAATGAACAAATATTTAACTGTATACTTTTGCAAAACAGCTAGAATGGAGGTGGTGTTTATACGGAAATGCAATAAGACCTTTGAATTTCCAGATGATGGCCGCTTCAGTGAACTCTGTCTGAATTGAGAGGCAGGGCAGATCCACAGTGGAACCAGGTATGACCCGGAGATGTGTGCATGATGAGAGCTAAACACAAACACAGCGTTAAACAAGCTGCCATATTCAGGAGTCAACTATCCCTTTTGTCAGCTAATCAGTGGTTATGAAAGATGTTGTTAAATATTTCAGCAAAGCTCTGAAGAGACAATTCTCAGGTAGGTTTACCTCAAAAATGAGCAGCAGAAAGAGGCAAAGTATGGCCTGTAGTCTCATCTAGAGCAGAGCAAAGGGAGTAAAATGAGATAGCAAGTTGATGGAGCTGTTTTGCAAGCAAGGGTTTCAAAATGAATATGGCACCAAGCCGGGAAAAAGATCAATATGTGGCGCAATCTGTGAAACATAGTGATGTTCCCCACTATGAAAATATTACATAGTGATCATTTATAACTCCTACTTGCATTAGGAACAGTTGTCAGAGATTAATCTCACAAAATACAGAACATATAGTTGTTTATCACAGCTCTGCATAATATACTGTGAATAATGTTGCTTCTGTTAAGTGATGAATTCAGCAAAAAGCCAGAAAAACATTAAATAACTCACATCTCTCCAATTTCCAAATGTATCCAAATTCAGTCACCAGCTTGTTTGTTACCAGCAATGTTTCTGCCACATCCGACTACTGTTCACTCCATCTACCTCCTCTGAGTGTCTGCTGCCCTGACCTGCAGCCCACAATGACTAATCTGTGATTGTTGGTTTAGAGATGTTTGTTTGCTTAATGCAGGTCCTCTGACTTGCTGGAAATCACATGATTTCACATGTTGGCAACAGACACCAAATGGAATGAATGATATATTTCTGTTTTTATTTTGCCTTTGTTTTTGCAGCAAAGATCTGATATTTTATTGCTTTTGATGTCAGTGCAAAAGCACGTCATCATTCTTGACAAGTGGAGTGTGAGTATTGGGGGGGGATAAGCAGTTTCACTTTGGCTCATTTCCAATTTCCTTAATAAAACATGTTTTGCCTGGAGTGTTTTCCATAATTTGATTTTGCCAAAGGTGGCATGGGGTTCTACACACAGACAAGGATGTCATGGAGAGCGAACACAAGCCAGGTTTGTACTAAATTGCAGCCTAATTGGCAGAAAACAGTGCTGCCACATTTGTGGACATCAGTCATGACATATCAGTAAAGTAGCAAAACAAAGTAGGCAGTGTGCAAATTAAGTGTTCCAATGAAATCATTAAATTAATTAGTACATTTCAGGTTTTTATTGATGTGTTGGGTGGTAATCGTCATATCATGACCCCCAGCTGGAGGTACTTTTCCCAAGTTTGATTTACCAGTAAGTTTCATTTTGTACAACTTTATACCTCTCAGAGGGACACGTGCTTCATGTATTTTCATGTACATTTAAACAATTTTAGTTTAAGTTGGAAAAAGTGTAGTATTCTCAATAGCTTGTTAATACAATAATTCATTTGTATATTATTCTTTATATTCATAATTTTAATAATTAATGTTAATTGATTATCTGAAGTCAACGTGATTATTAGAATTAATTAATTAATGACCCAAATATTATATATATATATATATATATATATATGTGTGTGTGTGTGTGTGTGTGTGTGTGTGTGTGTGTGTGTGTGTGTGTGTGTGTGTGTGTGTGTATATATATATATATATATATATATATATATATATATATATATATATATATATATATATATATATATATATATATATATATATATATATATATATATATAAAAAAACCTTACAGGGCACTTTATGGGTGCCCGCAATTCAGGTTTTAACCCCAAATTCTGACCTTAATAAACCCTTTAAAAATGAACAAATAACATAGTAGCAATCCCTGAGTTCTCGTCAGTTTAATATATTAATTACAGGATGACTTCTGTGTTATTTCAAGGTGGTTTTACCCTTTAAGACTCCAAACATTACAAACATTACAATACAATTACAAACATTTTCAAAACCTCAGTATATTATAATTTACTTATTTATTTGGGTATCCCACTAAAAACTAAAAACATTACTGTAAATTTGGCACCTTTAAGACATCATGAGTGTGTGGATTATTTGAAAATAGAATTTAGATTCTTGTCTGATAATCGATTGAATGTCTTACCATGAGGTTCATGTGGTTTTTGGTGGCAGCATGCCCACAGCTGTGACATTTAACCAATTAAGAAATGACACAATCAGTGAATATGATTGGTTGTCAACAGTGAAATGGTAAATTATCCACGATCTTAAATGTCCCACTCACTCTGAACCCACTGCATTTAATCGGCGCATTGTGGAGGTGTCGCTATTTTCAGAAATTTAACAAGCCAAATAATAAATCTAACCGATTAATCAAGAAACAAAGAAAATAAATTATAGTGGGTCGATCGACAAACCCGCATTCGATTAAGTGGTCTGACTCCCGACAAGATCTTTGGGCGTAATCAGTCATGTGTAATCGAGCGCCGGGTGTTAAAAAAAAAAAAAAGTACGGGACTGAAAACTTTCAGGAAAGCTCTCTCCGCACTCGTGAACAAAATAAAGTTTGCTTGGCAGAGTTTGAGTTTCTACAGAATTGCTACAGATTGTACAAGTATGTGACCTTTATCTGAGCAACGTGGAGTCGAGTTCGGCCTCCCCGGAAAAGAGGTTTACTTAAGACAGTAAGTTTTTATCCTGGTCATCTGATCGACTAGCGGAAAGAGCACAAACAATAGCAGAGACCGACAACACAGCCAGTTAGCTGCTGCCTTGTTTTACTTCACTCTGCTCGCTCGAACATGTCGGCCAAGCTCAGGCTTACTACAGCTGTTTTCTAACTTTATTGCGATGTAGCGTTTAGCTTTACTCATACCGGTAAAGTTTGTGGCTTAGCTCGATGATACGGAGCTTCAGACTTTTTATTTGTGTATACGCGTAGGTTAAATGTTGAGAGCGCAATCCTCAGAGTGGAAAGGTCAAATATTACACCATAAATCTCAAAAAAAGTCCACAATGTTCACTTTAACTCCATAACTGGTTTACAGTTGGCCTCCCATGCATAAATAAGCATCGTAGACAACTAATGTTCCCACTAAAAATATCACAAAGTGTGTTTCACAGCTGAGTACATGTACACTGATTTTTTAATGTGAACCCACAGTGAGCATCAAGGCACAGGACCCCAGGGTGTAAGAGGCGACCACCATGGCGACGCAGTTTAGTATCGACGATGCCTTTGTGTTGGAGGGAGACGATGAGGGAGTTGTGTCGGATGGAGAGCCAGAGGGATGGAAGAGCCGAGACAAGGACAGAGACGGAGGGGAGATGACATTTGGTCCTCTAAGTTTCTCCAAACCTCAGACTCATCCCTCGCCTGCTGCTGCTGCTGGCTCCATTGAACACAGCAACCTAAAGTATCAGGTACGAATCTACTGTGTGTACAAATGCAGTGAGCTGTCAACTTGAAACAGGAACTCTTCTATTGTTTTCTTCAGAATCTGGAAAATGAAGACGCCTTGGGCAGCAACGGCAATTCCTCTTTCAATAATTTCTTCAAAATCAGGTGGGTGCCGCAGAACTTGTTGTTGAACTTGCTTCTCCGTCTTCATCTGCATGTTGTTTGAATGTGGGTCCGTGTCTGCTCTCTCCGCAGCGACCCTGCGACTCTGTCTTACTGCAGCTCCCAGTGGTCCTTCAGCACCTTGAGTTCTGTCACGCAGCTTTCTGCACACTGCTGCGGGTACGTTTAAACAGCTCAAACACACGTACGCTCTCAACAACAAACACAGTTACTTCAAAAAATAAAACAAAATGTGCTGCTCAGGTGGGTGTCCCATCCGCTGGTGAAGAAAAACAGGCGAGTTGTTCTTGCTTCATTCCTTCTCCTCATCACTGGAGTCGGTGAGTCTGAGGCGCAGTTGTTTTTTATTTATTTCCTTGCTGTGATATAGTCTTACCTCAAAGAGAAATACATGTGTTTTTACTTCAGGCTTAGGCTCTGAAATGTACATAGATGGTTCAGGTATTCACATTATTTTGGGTGAAGTAGATCAGATTGCATTTACATGACTAAAATGCAAACTGAATATGGAAACAGCACAGAAACCGGTTGTATCTGACAAAAGAGTGTTTCATATGAAATTGTATGTGTACTTATCAAGTTCACATAAACATACTCCCACTTTTGCAGGTCTACACCAGTTTATTTAGTGGCGTGTCATTCAGTGACATGCTTGGTGCAGTGAACTTTGCCCCCTTGTTTATCCTCTTTGTATAACAGCTTTTTGCCAGAATTATCTAAGTTAATAGAAAATAAGTGTCTAAATACTTTATGTGCTGTGTTGTCTCCTAACTTCACTGATGCGATTTTGTATTGTTTCTTTTTAGCTCTCATTTTCACAGGTGTTGTCATACAGCTGAATCCAAATGCAGGTAAAGTCAAGGAGCCGTGTCAGTAAAGTTTATGATGTCTGTGTACACACATGAAACTTTGCCAGCCCAGATGCAAGATTATGAGCAATGAGTTAAGCGTTATCAATAAGCACATAGTGCGAAATCCATGAAGTGGATATTTCAAAAGAAAACATCAGAAAAGTAAAGAAAAACAGTGTAGATGATACAGACAAACGTTTTATTAGCAACAACAAAACATCTTTATTTTCCTTCACTCTCTGTGTAGTTAAATGATAATTCAAACTGTATGTTTTATTGGACTCCACGCTTGTGTATCCTGGCTGCCCACGAACGAAGCACTTCAGCTCTTTGTGTAATTGTGTCTTTGTATTGTTCCTGTGATGCCATTAAACACACGCTCTGCTGGGTATATGGTGGAGAAGCAGCAGACGATCAAGGCCAAAGTCCTTTTCACTGTATGGAGCCGTGTTTCTCAACCCAGCACTAAACGGCAACCTGTCCTGCTTGTCTTCTAGCTCTACTTTGAGAGCTGTTGTGAAGGAGCAGAGCTGCAGAAACAAACACATTTGGGACAGTTGGGTCTAAGATGTGTGGGTTGTAGATGAGGATCTTGATTTTTGATGAGCCAGAAGATGGAAAATGTTGAAAGTGAAATGACTCTCATTCTAAAACATAAAAGAAAATACTCTTATGTGCCTTTATGTACACTTCTGTGGTTTATGTGTATATATGCAGTAACTTCCTGTAGTCTGCTGTTGCTGTCTGGCACTATCACAGACAGCCAAACTCCAGGAAGTTAGTCCATCTGGTCCAGAAATATTCCCACACATGACCTCCGACCCCTAATAATATCATTTACGCTCAGATTTTGTAGGGATTAAGCAAAGAAGATATAATGTGTATTTAGTGACCTTTAGATGTATTTTGTTACCTTTGGATAGAGCTTTATGCTAGCTGTTTCCTTCTGTTTCCAGTGTTTGTGCTAAGCTAAGCTAACAGTCTCCTTTATCGTATTATTATATTTATCGTAAAGGCATTTAAGTGGTATTGATCATCTCATTTAACTGCCAGCAAGAGCACAAATAAGCGACTTTCCCAACATGTTCAACTGTGCCTTTAATGTGTGGTTGCACTCAAAAGCGTTGGTGACTGTATCTCTTTTCTGACGGTTTCAGGTGTTTCAAGTGCCATTTTCTTCGTACCTGGATTTCTTCTCTTCATCCCTGGAGGTAAACTGATCATCTGGTTCCTTGAACTGTTGTTGACTTGACCTCGGGCTTGTACGAGTAAAGGCATGCCTTGTTTTGTTGATGTCAACAACATCATTCCCTTTATTTCCCCCAGTGTACCATGTGATATACATCTGCTGTGCTGTCCGTGGGAGAAGAGGCTTCAAATTGTTCTACCTACCTTATTTTGAAAAATGACATTTTGTGAGACTATGATTTCACTACATTTCTGTTTCGCCATCTTAAAATGAATTGTATGTTGTCACTTGTAACAAAAAAAATATTGTCACGTGTTTTTTCTTGTCATTGTAATGACCACTACTAATTCAACCACTCAGTGCCTTGACTGTGTTTCCACTACATGAACTGAAATTGCTGTATGTGTACATGAAAAAGAAGGAGCTTGGTCTTGCCTGTGTTTTCAATGTCGTGTGAATAATGACTGTGAAATGACAATAAAACTTGTGTATATTTTAATTTGAGTCATTTGAGATCATTTCCACTTTGGGCCAATGTCAGAGCTGTTCCCAATATGCTTTGAGACTGTGGACAGTGGTCTATAATCTGCTGTGGGGTCAGACCTGCAGCATAGCCTGCTAAGCAGCTCAGGTAAGGAATGATCTTTGGTGAGGTTTGTTTTTAAGAAGTGAAAAGTTCAACCAAGGCAAGGTTAACAAACCATAAAGTAAAACATAGTGTGACATCTAGTCTGCAGATTTAAGTTTACATAACAATGTCAATGCATTTTATACATAGAACTGCAAAGCTGCCACTATGTCATTAGTTTTCATGTTTTTTTTTGTTTTTTTTTATAGAAATAGTCACAGTGAAGTCTGGATTGTCCAGAGTAAACTGGGATATTATTTCTGGAAAGTCACATTGCTGTTTTTCAATGTAGTTTTTCAGTGCTATGGAAAAAAACAATGTCAATGTGGCTCCATACCACTTGAAGTTAGTAAGAAGATTATAAACCTCTCTTTCAGCACACCAGAGCATTATATAACTGATGTTGCCAGTGATATGGTACTGTATGTGCTGTGATCCACAGTGGTGGAAGAAGCATGAAGAAGCTTAAGCAAAAGTACCACAATTTAAAAATGCAAGCCTCACACAGAGAAAGTTACTCAAATAGAAGTACGGTAAAGTGAGGTGGACCCTCTACAGCTTGCGTATTGACCAAGCATTGGTGTGGAAGACGCACCAGGAGAACACTGGGAGCACAGTGAGGGTAATGTTTTTTGACTTCTCCAGCACTTTCAACACAATCCAACCATCACTGCTCAGGGGGAGGCTGGAAGGAGCCGGAGTAGACTGCCACCTGTCTGCGTGGATCATCAACTACCTCACCAATAGATCACAGTATGTGAGGCTTCGCAACTATGTGTCTGATGTGGTGGTTTTGCAGCACAATCAATCACGGACAACCCATCCCAACCATGCATGAGACGGTGGGGGGCTTAAGCAGCTCCTTCATGAATTTTCCTTGGGAATGAATAAAGTATCTATCTCTATCTTCAGCAACAGACTGCTGCCTCCACACTGTGAGAAGCAAGGCTACAGCAGGTTCTTCTTGTAAACTCATAGTTTTGTATATTAAAACTTTGAGCTTTAAAATCTGCAAAGCTGTTAAATATAATGGTGATAAAGCACACTATTGCCCTCTGAAAAGTAGCATTAAATTGAATTGCTTATGTAAAGTACAAGTACCTAAAAATTGTACATTGTTACTGTAACGTTAATTGAAACGTAGAAGTAATGTTCTTCTTCTGGTGATGTAAAACATGATGAATTATTTTGTTCATGAAAGTTAAAATCCATAAATGACCAATAAAATGCTATCTAACATGAATAAAGACTTGATTCATTATGTAAATTCTCATGAATTGGGATGCAAAACAGTTGAATATTTTTGATTTTGTGCCTTTTATCGTGGCAATGAAACCATAATAAAGACACTTCCGCTGTCTACGTGTAGAGGGCGCACTGACGCCTTACGAAACGACAAGCTTCGGCAAACATCGTCAATTGCCGTGAAAAAGACTCGGTCAAGGATGGAGGAAGAGGCACGCAAGCTTCTCGAAGAAGGAATAAGAAAGAAATTGATCAGTCCTGGTAAAGGAGAGCTATCGACCTTTCCCAATGGAACCAAGGTAAGATTACTGTGTCACCTATTGGACGAGTTGAATCCAGTCCTCTTAATTCGTTTAGGAATTGCGACGAAGCACGTTAGCTAATGCTATCACCAGCTATATCTTTGCTAACACATGATACTCTGACAGATTAATGTTACACCAAACGCATTGCGCCTGTATATAGACACCACTGGCGAGCTTTTGAGGTTTCTGCTTTTGGGGTGATACAACATTAGATTTGACAAGGTCTGTTTTTTAACCGAGTTAAGGCTTTCCTATATATTTTTTTTCATCTGATGGAAAGACAGTGGGCGGAACAGAATGGTGTCTGTTTATGAGTTCTCATTGGTCGACAAATTGTGTCGATCAATTTTCCAGTGTTGTGATTGGCCAGAATAGGATGGAGTGTAAACGTTCTCCAGGCCTCTCAGATATGCTATTTTGTTGAGTAGTGAACAAATAATCGTTTGCATCGATGTCGTGTCCTTAAATGGGTGATGTAGCCATAGTTCTTTTAACCGGATGTTTTGTTGAGCTTTGTTTAATCTTTGCCGGTGCTCATCATTTCTCTGTTCTCCTAGGTGGTCTTCCACTACCGCACCAGCCTGTGTGATGGCACAGTCCTGGATGACTCCAGGACCATGGGGGGCTGCAGCAAACCCATGGAGCTCATCTTGGGCAAGAAGTTTAAACTAGCTGCGTGGGAGAGAGTGGTCATCTCCATGAGACAAGGCGAAATTTCAGAATTTACTTGCGACACTAAGGTTTGTGATCTGACCATTTGGGATGCGATCAGGTAGTGGTCTTCTACTGTATGTGTATTCACCATCTGTGTTCTCCCCTTAGCACACAGCACTGTACCCGCTTGTGTCCCAGTCCCTAAGAAACATCAGTGCTGGCAAGGACCCCCTGGAAGGCCAGAGGCACTGTTGCGGCATTGCCCAGATCCACTCCCACCACTCCTTAGGGCACAAGGACCTGGATGAGCTTCAGGCCAGCCCACAGCCTCTAGTCTTCACCATTGAGCTGCTGGAGGTGAGCTGACAGGGGACAGGCCAGAATTTACTGTTAATGGTGGTATTTTATTCTTTTATAGAGAATGGAGTATTGTTTGATTATTTTACAATACTTGCATACACAAGGGTGAAAAAAAATTGATCTCAATATCTCAATATAATGAGTCCAATATGACACAGTTAATAAGCCTCCCACTCAGATGGGATTCATTGCAGAGATATTGTGATGAATTGGATTAGATTTTAGTGGTGCACGTAATCAATATTAACAGTTGCTGTGTGCTCCTTCACTCTTACCCTCCGACAGTGCAAGTGTCAGCTTAAGTCTCTCTCTCCTCCAGGTTCTGCCTCCAGGATCGTTCCAGCTTGATGTGTGGGCTATGACTGATGAAGAGAAACTCCAGCTTGTGCCTCAGATCCACGAGGAGGGCAACATGCTTTTCAAACGGGGCCAAATTAAGGAAGCCACAGAGAAGTACTACAATGGCATCGCCTGCCTCAAAAATCTACAGATGAAGGTGAGAGTATACTTGAATACAAGAGAATAAACATCAGGCCCAGTTTTTTAGTATTCAGTTTCTATTTTGCATCCTATAACTCCTCTCTGGGTCTCGCCTCTCAGGAGCATCCTGGAGATGAAGCGTGGATAAAGCTAGACCATATGATCACACCACTGCTCCTCAATTACTGCCAGTGCAAGCTACTCCAGGGCCAGTACTATGAAGTCATCGAACACTGCACATCCGTGCTTTTCAAATATGAGGGTGAGGCTTTGTTTCTCATGCTGAACAAGAACCAGATGAGATGCAAGATTTCTGTTCCTTCTGTAGATTGTTATTTATTGTGATTTCGGAGAGGGAGAACTCTATTTAGGGTTACAAATAGTTGATCGAAAGGAAATTAATTGCCAATAATTGTTAATTGTAGTGCTACTTTGGGATTGGTGTAGATTTGAAATCAATGAAGTTGATGAGGTAAAACATTATATCGACTTTGTACTGTCTTTGTTGTTTTTTGAGTATATGTCAGAAAGGATTAGCAAATTATAACTATAATTATCAAATTATCCTTATAATGTTTTTCTTTATGTTTCACACAGCGTCCCAGCTCTTTTGGAATTGGGGCTTTATGTTCTCCATGATTGCGTCCTTGGTCTTGTTGCCAACTTGCATTTATGTGCGAATGACAAATTTTGATTCATTCTCTTCGTCCCCTTCCTCACAGACAATGTGAAGGCGTTATACAAGCGGGCTAAGGCCCACGCTGCAGTGTGGAATGAGACGGAGGCACGGGCAGACTTTGCTAAAGTGTTGGAGCTCGACCCCTCTCTGGAACAGTCTGTTGCCAAGGAGCTGAGGGTCATGGAGGAGAGGATCCGCACCAAAGAAAAGGAGGAAAAGAATCGCTATAAAGGCCTGTTCAGCACACCACCTGCCACTGCCACCACAGTCAGTTTGCTTTGAGTGTTTTTTTAATTTTAATTTTTAAACTAGCCATCAGTTCAGCTTATTTGTTGTAACAAAGTGAACTACATGTGTCTACTCTTCCCCCTCACAGGGTTGAATCTCTCAGTGGATTGGAACAAGAGGATGCCGCCTGTAAATTTCAAGACGGAGGAGAAACGGTGGACACTGCTGCTGTTTCAGTTTTATCCCTACACTCAAGCCAAACACTCTGCCACCCTGCCCTCCATGGCACGCGCAGAAACATCCTCACAGGTCAAACACAAGTCGCCTGAGGTGCGATTTTCATTCCAGCCTTCTTCCTCTAAAACCTGCCCTCTGTTGTCAGCTCGGCTTAATGAAAGTCCTAAATGCCATAGAAACTTCAGATTTGTTCTGGCTTAGCAGCACCATTCATTTGTAGTGTTGTGGTCTTCAACATGAGGGAACTCCTGAATTCCATTTTCTTAATTGGCCTGTCGTGCTTTCAGAACACATTCTTGGTAAATCACTTGCTCACAGGGATGGGCGACATTCAGAATGTTACCTGAAGCAAGTTTTTTTTTTTTTGGTGGATTCAATGACAAATTTATCTGCTGTTTGAGGAAAGTCATTGTATTGGCAATTCAAATAGCAAACACCCGTTTGCCACCGTATTAAAAACAAGTAGCTCACGTTTTATGTTGTATTGCTTTTCTGTGAAACATGCGGAGAGCTTTTGGATAATCTTAAAATTACTCATAATCGTAGCCCAACAAGGAAAGATTGAAATGGATTCCAGACAGTAATGCTCTCCAGTTTTGTTTTTTTCCCCCTAGTTTAATTTTTGCACAAGGTATATCATGTACTCACATGCACACCTCTGCCTTGCACCACCGACTCCCTGCTCTGCCTTGGTCACAGGGGAAGCACTGGAATAAGCAGGAGACCATTATCTCCTGGTGGATGTGACTGGGAAACTGAGCGGTCGGCCTGTGACAATCATTATATATACAACACGCATGGACTTGTGTTATCTTTGCTTTCTCCTATTTACTTATTTCATGTAGTAAGAAATACAATTATGTTGTTTTTGTCAAGATGTACTCAGCAAATCCCTCAGTATCTCCTTCACTTGCTTAGAAATGAGCTACTCATTACTCTTCGTGTGAGGCAGTGAGTTGGTAGCTGCATCTGTCTGAAGTGAGATGTTATTGAGGTTGTGATTATATTACTGAAAATAAATGTTTACCCCCAGCTATTTTCTTTTTTAAATATTCGTGACATGCAGACAAATGATTAGAAGAAAAAAAAAGACAAATCAGTATCCTGTTGTATCACTCCATTTAGAGGAACAATGTCAGCATATTCCTGAGTAAAAGATGTTCACAATATTAAATTAAAAAAAAAAAAATCTTAAAATGTCCATAAACTGTACACCCGCCATCACCAGCGGATGGAGTCGAGCTGGTGAGCTCAATGCCCTGCAACAATCATAATAGAGGACCTTGTGCTATGAGTTTCTGTCAACCTGCTTTTTCAAAAGGTCAATTATCATTTAAGATAGATTAAAGATCACTTCATAGGACGGTGTCTACCCACTAATTACTTAGCGACGTATTAATCATGTTTCACAAATGAAACAGCCGTGTAAAGTCTTCTTTTCTGTTATTTAATTAAGATATACATACTGAACTGCAAAAATTTGGTTTACAAAATTTCCATTCTAACAAATTGACTTGAGATGTACAGAGTTCTTGGGATTGAGAAACATCTAATGTGTGTTCACACTACAAAATATGGAAAAAAAAAACAAAAAAAAAACCAAGCACGGGTGAATGAAAATGGGGTCTAGTCAAGATGCTGAAATTCACAAAAAATATTGAGTGGTTGCAGACTGATGTTCAGAATAGAAACTACACAGGTGCAGTTGGTTTACTGATTTCATCACTAAAAAAAAGAACAAAAAAAAACAAAAAACTTCTTGGTCAATTGCCATTTTTGAACAAATAATACTTTAAACATCCCCGTCCATTTTAATAAGGTCTTTACCCGGAGTTCTACTTAAAAATGTGTTGAAATTCCCCACACTCTTATTTCAAAATAGATACAAAACTGCATTTTGCATACACCCCACACGTCACAGAAAGTTTGTACGGAACAAAATGGGTGCGTTGGAAAGCAGGGACCAGTGGAGACAAGATGGACATAATGCACCTATAAAAAGCCAGCGAGGACAGCGCAACAGGTGGGAGGATAAAAAATGGTTGTAAAACAGACGATTGTGATGAGGACAGGCTCCTACAGGGAAAGAGTGGAGGGGCGAAGGGATCTTTCCAAAAGGTTATGTGCGGGCGCTTCTCTCCGTCTCTGCGAGACACTCCCTGACCAGTGCACGGGCATGGATGATACCTGAACAACACAAACACAATGTGCAAGCAAGTGTCAAATCGGCGGTCAACTGTAAAAGTAATTGGTAGCAATTTCTGCCTTCTGTCTGAATCTACCTCAGCTACAGAAATCGAACGTGTCCCAGAACAGCCATTGCTGCTGAGATAGTTACAGAGCTGCAGTTCAGGTTAAAGGCAAAACAAAAAATGCTGTGCCAGTCCTGTCTTCGCTACAGAGCAAAAGAAATGGTTTACTTTGTGGGATTAGCTATGACCAGGGTCACCACTCTTGCTATGGGCTTTCATTTCCATAATAAAAGCCCAAAATAAACAGCAAGAACGGCATCCACCTATACACCACATACACAAACCATGACGTTCTGGATGAGTAAAATATACCTCTCTTTAGCCTCTCCATGGCGCTCTTGCTCCCAGCATATGTAGGCCTGATCTCACGGCTCATCTCCTCAATGACTGACAGCAGCTCGCTGTAGGTGGACCCTTGAGACACTTTGACTGGCTGTTTGTGATTTTCACAAACATGTAATGTGTGGGGGAGAAAAAAAAAAAAGATCCATCAAGACATTTCCATTTTGTCACAGCTGGAAATGCCAATCACAAGTAAAGACCAAGAACAATGAAAAATGTAGATTCTTGCTAAAATGATACAGTGTGATGTTAAATAGAGGAGAGCACTGGGATCGGGTGTCTTTCTTTTCAAGATATTTTATCAAAATGATACTTAGAACTGCGATACCACCAATTAAGTAATTACTAATTGAACATGTTTGTTGAATAGATAGTCTCCAAGCTGTTCCCAGCTAATTCTCTCTCCATTGTCATGCTCTCACAGCAGTAATGAAGTCCGTTCCTCTTTTTCACTGTTTCAAATGATTCAAACAAAAATTATTTAAATGCACTTCGCTCAAACAACCAGTCAGCCACCCCCTATATAGGTCACATGCCTGCAGCTGCCTCATAATAACAGCGTGCAGCACTGTCAATATTTGCTATGCTCCATGAATACATCTTTGTCTGCAACCACTTACTTATTAACTACTGACATTTTCTGAAGATATTCCAAGATTGATTCACAGAAGCAGACACTGTTCCACATTGATGTATATCTAAATGTTCTAAGAGAAATTCTCCAAAACTGGGGATTGTTCCTTCGATTTTTGTTGCAATAGTTTGTACCATTTGTACAAGTATGCAAGGTTGAGGTAAATTATTCATTAATTTGCCTTGCAGGTATCACACTGCTTCAGCCCAACTAAGGACTATTATCCAAGTGGCTGACACAGCCATGCTGTCAGGTACAGGCTCTATCCTTTGACCTGTAGACCTGTTAATGTGAATGCATGTATGTGGCATTACCAAAGGCAGCTTAACAGTGTGGATAACTGTACTGCAGACATACCTGAACAAAGCCCATGGAGGGTGGGCCGAAGTCACTGAAAGCTGGCCTGAAATTGGATGATGAGGGCAGAGATGGAGAGGGCACAGAAGAGCCTGGACAGAAGGGGAGAATGGATGTAAAACACCAGAGCTGAGAGAAGAAACCTGCCCGTTTTATTCAATCCCATTAAGTTATAAGTAATAATTCACTGTAAAGGCCCTGATACACATAAGATGAAGCAAAGTCTATTATTTTTTGCACTAAAGACACCAATGAGTGCTTTATCACTGGCAACATAGTTAAACTAGCTGACTAATGGTGAAACCAGAGGAACTCACCACATTTAACTAGTATCACAGCATGATAATAATGGTTAAATGCAGTGTAATATTGGCTAGTCTACCATTGATTTATATTGGTAAACTGTTGACCTGAATTATTTTCCATGACAATTGGTGTGAAACATTTTGTATCCATAATGGAAACTGGCAAATAATTGCATGCCCAACACGAAAGCTACATCATGTTAGAACCTGGAGGTGTGTGGTTGGAGCCAGATGGCGCAGGAGCAATGGGCTTGTAACTCATGGCGATTTCAGCTGGCAGCTCCCCGTACGATGCGCCACTTCCTTCGGTCCCGTCAACCCGGTGCTTATACAGCTTTACTGGTGGTGATGCGCTCCTAAGAGCTGATACAAAGAAAATAAGTTCACACATAAACAAATAAAAGGAGACAGTATCAAATTTATATTCATCCTCACAATAACAAAAAGCCCAAAGGTTTGCAATTATCAGAGTAGTGAATATTCATTTGAGACGCGAGATGTAAAATTCAACTAACACTGGCTGGTTTTTGTGTTGAGTGTTTAACACAAGGCTATACAACCCTGATTTGGAAAAAGTTAGACTTGGAAGTTGGGACACTGTGTAAAACATAAAACAGAATGTAATAATTTGCGAATACTTTTTGACATATGCTCCATTGAAAACTGGACAAAGAGAATATATCTAATGTTTGACCTCATCAACTTCATTGATTTTTGTAAATATATGCTTATTCTGAATTTGATGAGGCAACATGTTTCAAACAAGTTGGGACAGGAGCAACTAAAGACTGGGAAAGATGATGAATGCTCCAAAAACACCTGTGTGGAACATTCCACAGGTAAACAGGTTCATTGGTAACAGGTGATAGTATCATGATTGGGTCTGAAAGGGGCATCCTGGAAAGACTCAGTCATTCACAAGCAAGGATGGAGAGAGGTTCACCACTTTGTGAACACATGATTGGATAAAGGAAATTACTACATGGGCTCTGGAACACTTTGGAAAACCACTGTAAGCAAATAATTGCATTTTTTTTTACTTGTTTTACATGGCATCCCAACATTTTTGGAATCAGGGATGTATACAGCAATCTAAAAAGGAGGCTCAAAAGCAAAAAGCAATGGTCAAACCTTGATACATTTCTCATTTTCTGACATTTTATGGGAAAGCACTCCAAACTTTTGCCAACGCCAAGGTGAAAATGACATACGTTGCCTTGATTACAGGCATGTCTACATTATAGAACAAGACTTCTGACCTGTCACTATACACAGTTCCAGCTTTGATTGAGGTTCAGGTTTATTATGCGTCTTTTGTGGATGTTTCTGCGCCTTTATAATGGACAGTAGAAAGATGCAACCAAGGTCCCTGGCTAAAGTCAAATCTGGGCTGTTGTGGGCCATGTTGTCTGTGACCCTGCCTTGTCATGCAACACCAGCTTCAAGCAGTTAATCAAAATTACAATTCATGATGGCAACTAGCCACATGGAGTTATTGACGACTTCGAAGTAGTTAGCTTTAGTAAGCAGCACCATATAAAGTTACATTAGATGTAACTAAAACTCCCTTTAACAGCTAAAGTGTACTAGAAAATCACCAACTAAAGTAAAACACATGAGTGTCTGTACTGAATCCTCTTAGTGGCGCTAATCATTCCCAGTGTCTACTGGATTAAAGCATCTAGTTACTCTGCACCACACAGCAATATAGACCTTCGGCTATGTTATGATCATTTCCCAGTGGTTAAAGTGGTTACCATCATTTAAACGTCTAATACATGTTGTACCTGATGTATTTAACATCGATTGTGTATTATGTAAAGCAATTTGAATTGTCTTTCATTGGTTGAAATGTAGCCTACTATACGAATGAACGTCCCTTGCTTAAATAAGATCACGGGGAGCTTTTCTGCCATTTACTTACAGTACATTATAGTGAGCAGCGGGCTGGCACAGTACAGACTGATAACAGACGTATTAATTTATATACATGTGTATGTGTGAGACGAGACAGAGGTTTACCAACGATAACCACCGCAGTTCATCCTGCCTGCTTGCAATATCATTCAAATGTGGTAAGTTAACGTTAGATATTACATCTGATAACTAGTCACACGTTAATTTTACTTGATCAGCCTCGTGTCGTCGGGTACGTAATAACGTTTCAGAGCGAAGACTTCTTAACGTGATCGCTCAAAGGCAAACGAACCAGAGTCAGGGGTGCCTAATGAGACAAAAGCTGACGTTAGCTGGAGAGGAAGGTGCCGAGCTAACTACTACTTGGTAATGTTAGCTCCATTAGCTAGCTTTCACCGGTTAGCATAACAACATAAGTAGAACGCGCAGAGAAATAGTCGCGCTACAGCGTTAATATTTTACGTAAAGAGAGCGAACGACACAAAGGTTATCTGCGCTTGAGATCATTGAGAAGACCACAAACGACCCAAACGACTGGTATTTTTTACCTTTTGTAAGCAGACTTAAAATCCTCTGTGGGAAGGGAGACTGGCTCTTCCTCTGTGCGCGAGTCTGCGCAGAGGAGAAGCGTAGTGTACTACTGTGTTTTTTTTTTACTTTTCCAGCCATACGATTGGATGATGGCAGTCTCCTATGACGTCTGTCCCAAACGTGTTCAGGATCTCTTCAGCACCAAACATTCAAAATGAAATTCATTTCTTTGGCTACAATGAAAACAAGAGCGGGTGACTGCTGACTCACTAAACGTAAATGTCATATTCAAAAGTCAAATATCTCTCTCATCTACTCAATTAATGAGGTGTTGCTGAATTAGGAAATTACAATCTGTTTGACTCGTCAGAAGACAGAAATGTGTGCATACAAGGCTGCTTCAGGAGTTATTCAAAGGGATTTAACTAAATTCCTTCTGCACCTTATTTTTTGTGTAGTATTATTAGTCATCCTTTCTACTTTTTCTGTTTTTCCTACTTTCTATTTACACTAGTTTTCTGTCTTGGAATTTTGTTTTAATTACAGTCACTGTGCAACTATTCTATTTATTTATTACAGCAATGATTAAATGGATGTCTGTTTTTAATTTTCATGTAACAAGTGTGATGATGTTCTCAATTAAGTTTGAAAGACAGAAAAACAAATACAATGTCACATTCATATCTGTGTAATTTGATTATACTGTCTATTCCTTTTTCTATTATTGTTCCAAAATGTTGATGATGCAGTTGTTATTTCAGAACAAATGTACAATACCTAATGTAGAGAATCCCATTACTATTTATTCTGTCAAACAAATAAAGCATATTTGAATAGACAAAAATGTTTAAAAGGAGCTTCCCAAAAAAAGTTTAACAATGTAAAAGGAAAACAGTCATAAATTATAGATATAGATTATTATAGATATCATGACATTTATTCCCTGATTTCCTGTAGGTATCATACTGTCACATTATATTGAGTTTCTTACCTGCTGCCACTGTCCTTCATCTGTTCACATGCGCAGTCAGTACTTTTCCACTCTCACTCCCCTGCCAGCCACGTCCACCTGCCCACTCACCTGATCACACACCTGAGATTCATTCACAATCAGTTGAGTATTTAAGCTGCTCTCCCACACTCGCTCAGGGCCAGACTGTTCTTCACTCTCATGCAAGACTCTCTTTACTTTTGGCCTGCGCTCTTATTGCTGAACCAGCCTGTTTTTGACTTCATCTGTTCCCTGGTACACTTTGTGTGTGTGTGTGTGTGTATATATATATATATATATATATATATATGCAAATGAAACTGCATACATGAGATAAGATCAACTTTATTTATCCCAAAGGGAAATTATCAAGGAGTTATGCAGTCTGATGGAGTTACATTTACACAATTTCACTCACATCTGCAGTCAATTTCACTTACAATTTCACCTGATTCATAATCAGAGTACAACTACGTTTTCGGAGATGTTAATTAACTATTTGGATTGTAATTGTGATGGTTTCAGCGGAGCAGTGAGTGGGTATTTGTGCACTACTTACGCATTCAGGCGGTCTGTAATACTTTGCTACGCTTTCTCTCGCTGTTTTATAACTGTGGCGGTGTTGCCCTTTTTTTAATTTGGTGTTTCACCTCCTCATAAGCCTCCATGAGGCCTCCGACGGGGAAAAGGATGCCGCTGTAGTTGCCATGGTGAATCGGTGAATCTGTGATCGATGGCGGGGTCTATTTGAGGAAGCCGCGTGCACATACTTATCCAGGATAGGTTTCACCTGGCTTGTTGAATCTGTGTCTGCTCACCCTGGCTTGGTCTTTGTGCAACCGATTAAGCCTGGACGCTCATGTTTTGGATTGGTTGAGCTCAGCTCAGTCACTTATCCTGGATGTCTTAATCGTACTTTTGTGCAACGGGCCCCTGGACTGTTGTTTACCTGTGATTGTTTGGTGTGTGTGCTTCACCAAATGCTGAAAGAGACTCTGAAATTTGATGTTTGCACTTCCTGGATCTTTGTCTGCCTGTGACTATTTAGTGTTTGGTTTATCAAACATTTCAAGAGACTTTGAACTTGTTGCTGCTAATCTGTCAAGTCTGAAATTAAAGTTGCTACAAGCAATACCTATGATCTAGTAGTAATGCTATTCGCTCCTAAATCTCAGAATTTCATTTGAAACATCAATCATCTGCAAAATCAGTTGAGATTGGCTTGAACTTCACGGGAGGAAAGAAGCCCCTGCTGTTTAACTCAGACTGTTATTGGCCTCTCTGGTGACTAGGCTTCACAAAGCAGACCGCGAATGGTCAAGTGAGGTGTCTTTTGAATCCTGTGACAAGGAGAAGACCAGCACATCAGCTGTGAATTTAAAAGAAGAAAACATCTTTCTATGCATTATTCTCATGTTTTGAACTAAATATTTATCAATATATATCAATATTTTATTGCAGTGGATCATCAGGACCAAGTTGCCAGGTCATTTTTTGGCGGAGTGTTGTTGATCTGTGATCACAGAGAGACC
The DNA here is from genome assembly GCF_039877785.1 of Chaetodon trifascialis. Classification (NCBI taxonomy): domain Eukaryota; kingdom Metazoa; phylum Chordata; class Actinopteri; order Chaetodontiformes; family Chaetodontidae; genus Chaetodon; species Chaetodon trifascialis. The sequence continues at coordinate 13,115,955 of NC_092057.1, forward strand.
TGAATGGTGAGTTGCCTCAATGTAACATCAGTTTCAAAAATGTTAATTTGTCTGCTGTTGGTGTTTATTGTGTCTCCTGTTATGATTATCTCTTGACATGGGGTGCATCAATCAATGAATCTAAGCTTTCTAGAGTATGAGTATAAATGTGAATGTAGCATTTATGTCAATCGATGACATAGAACAACAAATAATCTAAGTTTTCCCACGCACGGGCCATTGGAATGGTAAAGCTTTGACGTTTGTTAAAGTGGGCAGGCTAACTTCATTGGATTTATCGGTATTTGTGTTTCATTGAATATGCATATAAAAGGACTACATCATTAAAACTGAGTGGGAAAAGTGTACAGCTTCGCTAGATTGCGTTGCTTTGAGCCACTAGCTAGCCAGCTAGCAGTGTGAAAATGATTTCCAATCTATTATGCAATAGGGCTTATTTATCTGCGCATGCGATGGCCCTTTTTCTTTCTCAATGTGGCTTCCTGGCTGAAAGAATGTGTGAATGAAAAGAAAACAAGAAAAGAGCAGAATGTTCCTTGTTTGACCCGTAGGGGTATCATGTACTCGCATGTATGTCGCACAAATGTGACTAATACCTGTCAAGGTGACAGAAATTTCTGTCATATTCACCTGCTGTTTGTTTGACTTAAAGGTTTCCACTTTTAGCAACATCACGACACATGCTGTATTTTAAACATAATAGGATTCAAGGACAATAGGATTGGTTTGCAAATGTTTGGCCTTTGTTCTGTTTACCTACATTTTCACACAGTTTTGAGAAAAAAGATATTGCATCTTTTGATTTAAGATGAGATGAAAAAAAGTGTTTTCTCCTTTTTCTGATACAATGTTTTAGATCTAGATTACATACTTGTCTATTTAGCTACAGTGTATAATAATAATAGTCACAATCAGTAAGAATGATTACAGGGTATTTGTTTCACTTTTTAATTGTGGCATAGAATATTAAAATAATCACTCCATGACATGTCAGAGGTTCTCAGTAGATATAAGCGAGCAGAGAACAAATTGACGTCAGAGGCATTTCTTTCACTGGGTGCAGAGTGATTTGTTGAGTAATTAAGATGGAATGTATCCAGGCTTTTGCTCAGAGATACTTGAGCAGACATTGGCTACAATTTCTATGAACTACAAGCAAGTATTTGGCTCAACATTGAGGTGTATTTGACATTTCAGAGAGTCTTGAATCTTCACAATGAGAGCAAAGTAAAAAATGACTTGGAGGAGGTCAGCACCATAGAAACCCAGATGATATGTTGTTAGTTCAGAAAGCTGTGGTAAGACAGAGTTGCAGTGTTCTAAGCTGTGGATGACAACTCCTTTTAACAAGGAATGAGTCAGAGTTCTGGTGAGAACAAGTGTTCACACATTAGTGCACCGTTTCCACACCACAAATGAAGGGATACAGGTAGCGGTGGTAGCTGACTGTGACTCTTTATGACTGGAGTGATGAGGTTGTAGACAGTTGAAACGAGAAACCATATGTTCTTGGTGTATTCCTCTGCAGCAAAAGACGACTGAGACACAGCAAAAGCTAAGCAACACACAGTTCAGAGTATGATAAGTTCTAAACATGCCTAGTGAAATTCCAAGCAAAGAGAAAATGCTGGAAAAGATTCAGTGATGGAAGTGGAAAAAAAATCTATATATATATAGATGGGAGGCTATAAAAGAGAACAATAATATCTAGTGTTAGCAATACATCATGAGGACAGTGTGGTCTTTTGTAAGCTTTGTAGTTCTAAAGCTCCTTCAGCAGAAGGAAGATGGGGAAAATATCAGAAATCTATAATCTTGTGGCACTAATGGATCTTGTTTTGTTGGGAGAGCGTTTGTTGTATTGTTGTGACAAAAGTAATCGCTGCTGTAAACAGAGCTTTAGGTTTATCTGCTGCACAGATGTTCACCAAGATTCATTTAATGCACTCATTTAGATAGATTTTTTATTCATCCCCAAGGGAAATTCAAAACAAAATTCACAGCAAGAAAAAGCAAGCAACTGTATTTCTTGGTGTTGATATGATACTCTGTGGGGAAAAAAGGGGTTTTTACTCTTTTACTAACTAAGACTAATGTGGTGAGAGCTGGTGAATAAACATTCACCTGGATCAGAGATCCAAGACCAAACAGGAAATGCTTTTTAACAGTGTTGCAAGGTTGAAAATGGCTCACAGAGAAATGCTGTCAACCTCGTTTTGTTGTTTGCTCGACTGAGCCTTCATCTGCTATTCCCCTGTGGTTACATTCCCCAGTGTTGCTAGATTTCAGCATCTTTGATGGTTAACAGAGAATAAAAATGAACTGGATGAGGACAGCAGAGGATGACAAGGCAACAGCGGTCGGTAACAGCAGCAGGCTGATCAGTATTCAAATATAAATCAAAAATAGCTAATACAGAAAAATAAGCGTCCAGAAGATGAGCCATACATATGCTATTATTGCACAGAAATTAATGCATGCTTAAAGTAACTCTGACTTGTGAAAAACATTCTGGAAATTAAAATTCCAAGTACCAATAATGCAAAGATCCTAGTGAAGTAAAAGTGCTAAGTATTATCTGCTAAATTAACAGTACCTAAAACAACAAAAGTAAAAGTAGGTTATTTGTTCAGCAATACTGAACTGATACATGACATTTAGATTGTCAGTCCTGAGGCATCAATGTATAAACAGCAGTTTATTGTTTTAGCTGGTTGACGTGGAGCTCGATTGAACTACAATCAGCTACTTCAGTCCAGTGTTTCTAAACCCTTTTCATGGCCTCTGTTCACTTAATCTCACATCTAAGGTGATCCATCTCAAACTCAAGTAGGGATTTCACAGTATAGTCGAAGAGTTAACTATCAAAACCACTGGGTGACACTTTGCATCATCATTGTAGTACTAATCCCTCATCTGTGGTTTTAGCATGGTGCAGTAGCAATGCATCTACAACACATTTGCAGCTGGGGGCGCTGTGGGTAGCTGTTGTCAACAGGTCATAGTTGTCAGACTTTAACACTGTGCAGTCGGTTAAATAAACTGAATTTAAGGTATTTAGAGAAGGAAAGACTCTCCTTAACCTTGAAAGAAAGCAGTTGCAATATCACCGCAATCAAAGGGCATCACCATCTCAGACAAGCAACAAACCAATTGATCCCCCCCAGTAACTTAACTATTTACTGGTTGCATCTGACACCTTTTTGATGAGAACTGAACTGCTAAAAGGCATGAGCTACTCCTGCTGGGAAGTCAATGCAATCTGATCTCTGCCCATTTTCTCCTTTGTGTCATTGTACCCGTATCTAATGCAAGGAGCCTCCATGGAGACAAGCTACAGAAGAAAGAGTGCTCGAGATTTTTTTTTCTTGTTAACCAAGTTGTGACTCATCGTTTAAAACTTGCCTTGACACTTTCAAAGTGCAGTCATTACTGTAGTTAATGTGCTGAGGTCAGTTTTCCTCTCGTTTGCGTCTCTGCATACATCACTGTGTGCTGCTCTGACAGTGTACTGAAAAAATAAATTCAGTTTACCTTAAAACGTTGATTCAAATATATGCAGGTTTTGTGGAATGTCAGTGGAGAAACTGTTAAACCTGAGTTGGCTTTTTTTGTTGTTGTTTTTCTTTTTTTTTTTTGCTTAGTTGTGAGTTTTTTTAGGGTGATTCCAAGGTACTTGAAGCTCTCCACCATCTCCAGTGACTCACTGTTGATTGGAGAAGGGGCAGTGTTTCATTGAGGAATTGCTTAGTCTTGTTGACATTCTGGAGACATCTCCTGGATGATGCTCAAAGCAGTCACTCAATAGCATAGCAGCCAGGGGAGTCAAGTGCTCAAGGAGGGTATGGAGGAGATAACTTGATAATTTCACTCTTGAAAGCTTTCTGCTTGTTCACATAATTTCCTTGGCCTTCGCATAGGCAGTAGATATTAATGTTTCATGAAAATTGAACCTCAATAATCATCACATTATAGTTGCTCATCTCACTTCAGGAGGCTTTTGTCCATGGAAATAATCATACTGCTCACCTTGCTGCTGCTGCTGCCGCCGCCAGACCAAGGTCACGCATTGTACATTTCAAGGTGAGAGCAGAGATTTGCCGGTTGAATCACAGATAGAGGTTAGGCAAGCGTCTCCTGCTGCTCATTCAAGCAAACATCCTCAAAAGGCAAGAGTGTGTATAGCTGCAGTTGGTTTAAAGGTATTCTATGCAGGATTTTTCTAAAAATCAATGCGTATGCTCATAAAATAATCCCTCTCAGCCATCGATTTGACTCACTCATGTGGCAGTGAAATGATCACTGACATCCTGCCGCTCTACTTGTATTTTCTTATTTTTTTATTATTTTGCCGGCTTTTTTGACATTTCTGAGTGTCAACCATCAGGCAGTGACGTGCGGTGCACAGCCAATTTTAGGGTGCGAGGCAAGAAGGGAGGAAAATCACATGCATGGGCAGGTAGCCACCATGAGTTTAGATGGAAGTGGTCATTTCTTTGTCAGTTTTCTTCCATTTTGTCATAATATGTTGATGCACTGCCAACAGGCGACTTCAACCTTCCGCTCAATTCCTCTCAGATTCCAGCTGGTTGTGATGTGGAGTGTGTTTCTCCTGTATTAATGCCTTTGAAGGGAGAAGACTAATCTGCTGCCTCAGGCCAGGAAGAGAGACGAGCGAGAGTGAAGCAATGTAAGTAAATGAAAGGGAAAGGCGAGAAACCTTCTATTTTTACAGTAGACAGAACTGAGTACGTGATAAGACAGACGGTCAATATGAGATGAGACTAAATTTGTGTTTGAGTGAGACAAGTGTTATCAGCTTTATCAAGGTCCTACTTTTTCATTATCTTTGGCCAAGGATTCTCTGAAGAGGATCATCAATGTTTTGAAAGACACTAGAAAAGGAAAAGTGCTTTCACAGAATGTGATTTTATTTTTCCTGAAAAGAAAACTGCCAGACCTCTCACCACTGATTTAGATGCTGGCATGATGAGTCTTTTTAGCTATTAAATCTCTCATATCAGACTAAATCAGCCATTGGCTACACAGAGTACCTAAATTTATGGTTGGCAGGGAATTTGTTCATAGTAAAAATATAAAATAGCACCAGCCTTATCCCTTACCTCTGTCTGCATCTGGAGCTAGTGCAAGGAGCTTACGTGACTAAAAATATATTATTGGGTTTACAGTTTTCTTAAATAAGGACACAGAGGCAAAACAAAATAGAACACAGCACAGCATCCTCTCAACCACTGTGGAGACCAGGAAAGAGGACGCAAACACAAAAGAGGCAGAACTCAAGCACATCATTCACTCAGGCGGGAAGAAGAGACGAGGAAACCAACCACTCATTAAGGATTTTCTAAATTTCAGATTTAGAATGGGGACTCATGTGAAAGGCAGTATTATTCTATTCAACAGGCGGCCATATGAAACAAGTCATTACATCCAATCCAGGAGAAAAGACTCTGACTCTGGAGGTGAGAGCATGACATGCTTCACCAAGACCCCCAGCTGCTATTAACTGAAAACAGCGAATCTGAACATTGCTTGTTCTTTCTATACACTTTTATAATGACGTTGACAGAATCGTTGCGCTGTTACATATTTTCGTTTTCTGCTTCCTGTTATTTTGGTGTTCGGAGGGGTCTGTGGCTTTGTGTCCGTAGTGTGTTAATCTCTTGACATCCAGCTGTCAACATTTCATCCACAGTATACGTTGTCAGAAAGACCTTGGAGGTTCCTACTGCTCAACTCTCTGCTGCTCAGTCATGTAGATGAGCACATACATGTAGCAAGTGGAGCATACAAAACCAGTACGATGATGAATGTGTTGAAGAAGGTACGAGAATGGAGAGGCAGAGAATAAGTGGCCAGGTTGGTAAACATGCAAATAACATTTGTGCCTCCACTCGTGCTTTAATGAAAGTTGTTTGTTTCACTGAACTTTGATATTGGTCTGTACGCACAGTAGTCACAGTGTCCTTATTAAGTAGCTCAATTATCTGACTGACTGGCTCGTCCCCATTTCTACTTATAATCTTCTTTTGGCACATTTTGTTTGTTGCTCCTCCGTGCTACACAGGGGGCGAAACAAATGTGACAGGAGATACTGCTCAGAAATGTAAGCAGGGATAAAGTTGGCAGCAGGTAGATTAAATAGACAAAATGAAATTAAACCAGAGGAGTAAACTGAGGGCTGATCAAAAAAACACCCAGAGGCAAACAGGAAAAACAGGGATGTTTCAGAAACTGTTAGACCGCCGACAGTGAGACAATGATGATGATTATAAACAGTATACGCTAATGAAGCCTCAATGAGACCATTGAGGGAGTCCAAAGACAAAGACAAAGTGCTTTCTGGCATGTGAGTTTTCCAGGTGCATAATAATGAGTACATGCTTAGAGCCAAGTAATGTGTTTTTGCACAGAGCGAGGACTACAGATTTTCTGAGTCTTAAAAGACACCAATCAGCATGGAGAAGAAGGAAAATTATTTTCAGGAAGGACTCCTTCTTTGTACATGTACAAGTTATAAATTGTAGAAGCCACATATAAACTCAATTGTTTGCTCTTGTCTGCAGTGTCACAGCAGTGTGACGCTGTTAATCACAACATTGCCTGTTACTATCACTTGGCCAGATTATAGTGGGGAACTGAGAGTTCTTTGTTGCAAGTGGCCACTTTTTTATGATTGTGCTTTCATGTCCACGTCTTTTTTTTTTCCAGTCAATAACACATCAGCCTCTAACAGATTATTTCAATTGCCTCAGCAACACTTATCTCGTGTATGTTCATGAAACAACATAATATTCTTCCAATTATAACCACTACAATAAGTGACAAACCTGCAAACTTTAACATGCATACTTAAGTAATGCTTAATAAAGTATGACTCGTGGTGATTTAATGCATGAATCAATGCGGGATATCATTAAATCATGTTGCTCACCATTGATGAATGATCACTATTTGCATTTCTTTATGTGATTAGTAAAAAAGTGAAAGAAAAATAAATCATGTCTTCTTGACGTCCACATTGTCAACCAGCGGATGCAGAAGATTTGAAGCGAGAAATATTAACATGTGACTGAAACATTAATGTAAAAAAAAAAAAGGAAAGAAAGAAAAATTTTGTGTTGAAAAGTTCTGTGCGAGCAGGTTCAGGAGGAAGGACTGTCCTTCACCCACACTGAGCTGAGTTAGAAACAGACAGAACCATCATCATGTGAGCCAGTGCTCATATAACCAGTATGTATTGTCGGTAGAATGTCAAAGGCAGCATGGGAATATTAATCTAATGTCAACGTACTTCATGATGGAAGGAACAGCAGATAAAATGAGAAACAATTTTGAAAGACTTAACGACTCACTTAGTCTACTAAGGACAGACCTTCTTTCATTTCCTCCAGTAAACCTTTAGGTCTCAACAGACGACTTCATAACACAGCAGGACAACGGCACCGCTGTGCTCTGAAACCCATTATTTCCAATGTCCTGTACAGTATCACAACAGCTTTTGCTGCCTCAAAGAAATCGAGTAACCAGTAATTACCGCTGAGCCCAGCAGCTCAAATAGCAATGTACCTGAAAGGACCCTTAAAGCGAAGTATCACAAATGTCTGGGCCCTGTGCAGATGTAACTTCAGTGGGGTGTCTTCCTCTTTTAATAGATCCACTGAGTGACTGAATCAGCACCTAAACGCATGCATCTGCTGTGGCTACTAGAGAAAACAGGTGGAGGAAAAGTAAGAAAATTTCACTCAAAATATGGCTATATATAAATATAGCTCGGAAAATGTACTTACAGTGTTATAATATGAAAGAACTTAATGCTGGAAAGTGGGCCCTGTGACTGTTAAACTATTCTATTTGAGACCATTAAAGTATTATTATTGATACAAAGCAGGGCTCATTTTAAAGATGAATTGAAAAGTAGGACAGAGTCACATTTCAGAAGCTGGAAAAATGAAATGTTCTCTGTGTGGTCTCACAGCACTATGGAACATTATGTCTTCATTAAACCCTGAGCACAAGACAAAGGGGGAAAACCATCTGACTCTGGCTCCTATACTGACAAAGAAATACTGTATTTCATAATAAAAGGCAACTGAATAAAACTTCACTGGAATTGTTTTTTTCAACTGTTGGTTTTTTGTTTTGGTTTTTTTTTTTCAACTTTTCTGGCGCTGCTGGACGTTCATTTGCGTCATTAATGTAAACTGAAACAACAGTAGTAATAATGATAATAATGATAAATCTGAAAATCTTATCTTTATTTGTATACAGGAATTGTAGCTCAAAGTGCTTTACATAGAAAAAACAGAAAGGACATTAAAAACAGATAAATGAATGTAAAATAAGATGGAGAATAAAACCCACTTGATAATGACTGTAAAGTAAGATAGAATAATGCATGAGAGCACATAATAAAATAATGAAATGTACGTAAGAGATTACACAGAATGCATGAAATCAAGTAAAATACAACATTTTAAAAGGAATGCAGCAGTGTGTAAGCACAAGCCACAGCACAAAGATTTAGACCTGCATCAGGAAGTGTTAGTGAACGGCTGAAGTGAGGAGATGAGTTTTTAGCTTTGTTTGGAAAATACTCAGTGAGCTGAATAGAGCGTAATGGACGAAGGCCGCATCCTTGATTTTCTTTCAACCTCCAGTAGTCCAGCAGCAGATGGTCACAGTGTTCTGGGAGGACCTTAAAATCAACCCTGAGTGTTACAGGAAGCCAGTGCAGAGCAGCTCAAACTGGACGAATGTGCTTTCTCCCCTTGGTTCTGTTTAGTAGCCGAGTTGCTCTGTGTTTTGTTTTGTTTTGTTTTGTTTTGTTTTGTTTTGTTTTGTTTTGTTTTGTTTTGTTTTGTTTTGTTTTTTTCAGGAGACCAGTAAAAATTAGTTGGCTTGAAATAAAGTCATGAATCAGTTTTTCAGCATCTTTTTAATTTAGAAATGTTTAAATTTTAGCAATGTTTCTAAGGTGGAAAAGGGAAGTTTTTGTCACCTTGTTGATGTCGCATTTGAAGCTTAGATCTGAGTTTAGGATTACATCAAGATTTGTAACCTCAGATTTAATGCAGGGAGTTAATTTCCCCAAATTATTAAACACAAATATTGCTCATCCATTCTCATTTATTGCCAGAAGACAGTCAGTAATGGAGTCTATAGCTGCAGCATTGTGTGGTTCAGCACGGATGTACAGTGTGTGTCATCTGTGTAACTATGGAAACATATATTGTTCTTTCAAGACATCATCAAGTGGCAGCTTTTATAGTGAGGACAGAAATGGACCGAGGCAGCTCTCAACCCCAAAGCAGCGGTCATGTTTCTCAGACACACGATCTGCAGGACTAAGGTAGGACTTTCTCTCTTTAGCACACAGTCAGAAAGACCCACCAACTGTTCAAGATTAAGATATGATGGTCAGTTGTATCAAACGCTGCACTTTGATCCAAGAGGACAAGAACTGAGTCTATTTTCATCAGAATTTAGTCTGACGTCCTTATTTATTTGTCAGAGCAGTTTCAGTGCTGTGGTTTTTCTAAAGCTTATCATCACCACTGTCACTTTGGTGAATTAATGCTAATTATGTCAGATTTCAAAACTGCAGATGAAAACAAATATATAATTCCAGTCTTGGACGGACCTTAGTCCCATTATTGCCATCACTGCTGCATCAATATGTGCCATTGATTTGAAGCACCACATTGAATGCTGAGTGCTGTTCATGTGAGCTGTGGAATATTTGCCTGGCAATAAACTGAAATGACACAAGGTATTGAAAGGCTGTCCTTGTTCAAACATGGACGGTTACTTCTGGCACAACTTCACCTTCTTCCAAGTGTCATGGAGACCAGAGAAGGTCTGAAGAGGTCAAAAGCCCAGCAACATTTTACTGACCCCGATTATGGCCACAAGCTGAAACGCGTTTGTCTGATGATAAAGTTTTTCTCTATACTACGTGTTGCTGGAGTTTTGACCCTCAGGTATTTAAACAGGAATGTTGAAATTTGTTAAAACTCCTGAAATCTCGGCGTCAGATCTTAACCTAGTTCAAATATTCATGACAAAATAAGCAACAATCAAACTAACAAAATGTTTCTGCAAACCACAGGTATGCTGAAACTTTACATTTTCTCATATTCAAATTCTCCATTTCTTTACAAATCAGCTTTTATTTTTATATTAGTTTAGGCACAAAAAACACTTGGTAGTGTTAGAAAAAGATCTCTCTTTTTTGGCTTAATATACCCAGGTTTGTTTCTACAAACATGGCTGGAAAAATTCCTGATGCCTTGTTAAAAATGCCCAGTTTTATCACAAGAAACTCAGCTCGAACAGCGTTCTGCTGCTTAGCAGTCGTCTCATCAACCCCGTGCCCCCTTCCTAGTAAGAAAAACACTGCTCATAAACATGTACTGGTGATCTGAGCTACACCACTTTGATACTTATTGTAAAAAAAATGATATATGTATGAAACATACAAATTTAACATCCATCCATTATCTATACCGCCTATCCCTTTCGGGGTTGCGGGGGGCTAGAGCCTATCCCAGCTACAATGGGCGAGAGGCGGGGTACACCCTGAGCCGGTCGCCGCCGATTGCAGGGCCACATGTAAGGACAAACAACCATTCACACTCACACCTACGGACAATTTAGAGTCATCAATCAATGAGCATGTTTTTGGTCTGTGGGAGGAAGCCGGAGTACCCGGAGAGAACCCACGCATGCACGGGAAGAACATGCAAACTTCACACAGAAAGGCCCCGTCTGACCCGGGGATCGAACCGGCAACCTTCTTGCTGTGAGGCATGCGCACTACCTGCTGCGCCACCGTGCAGCCCAAATTTAACATATGCCAACATTTTATCCTTGTAAGGAGCACTGCAACAAAAACAATTTCAGAATAACACATCATAGAAGATTTAGCAATGAAGTGTCATGTCAGTCAGATACAATAAGTCTCACTGTCTGGGTCAAAATATTAGCGTGAGTGAACCCCAGACCTCTTGTGGTTCACTGAAAGTGGCAGCTCGCTTCAAAGTCACATTCAAAAGGAACTTTTAGAAAAATACCAATGAATATTAACACTGGAATTTATAAAAGTTTCATCAGAATTATATAAAACCCAGGGTGCACTCGGATGGTGCAAAGATAAAAGCAGAAGCCTGAACAAACGCTGGAAGTTGTGTTTGGCTGGATGCCACTTTAAACTGCAGTGTTCACAAATGGGAAGTCGGTGAGGGATCATCACTAAGAGAATAAGAGGTCTACATCAGTGAGAGTGGGCAGAGGAAAACACCCTGAGGGTAAACTGCAGAAAATGTGTTAAATTAGTATGCAACTGCGAGTAATTTTTGTAAAATTGCTTCCACCATTACAAAGATATGGCTGTGGCATTTTCATAATGGGCAAATGTCCTGCAGGTTAGTGCCAGCGGAATCGAATGAAGGCTGAGTCATCCTCAGAATGCATTTAGTTTCTGTCCCATAATGCCTCCAACATGCAACTCCTGCAAGTGTTTGCTTTGTAAAGGTGTTGAGTGGACACTGCTGGTCAGGATGACCTCTGTCAGCTGAAAGGCTCTGATCACCTGTGACGTCAGTGACAGAATGACGTCATAACGTGGAGCAGATTGTCAGGTTGAAAGAGCTGTTCAGTGAGGGTTTTGGTTCCTTTGTGGAAGAACATCTAAGTGATGCATGCAGGGCAATTTGAGGGAGGGTGCCACCAGCCCTCTTCAAGAAAATGGACAAAAAGATCACTTTAAGATGCTCCTACCACTGTTTCATTTACAACATATTCACAAGATTCGCCACAATTTCCAGTGGTGAAACATAACTAAGTACATTTACTCAAGAGGTACTTTACTTGAGTATTTGTGTTTTATGCTACTTTATCGTACCTCTCCACTCTGTTTTTGAGGCCGACATTGTGCTTTTTACTGCACTACATTTATTTCCATCCATCCATCCATCCATCCATCCATCCATCCATCCATCCATCCATCCATCCATCCATCCATCCATCCATCCATCCATCCATTTTCTATACCGCATATCCCTTTCAGAGTTGCGGATATAGATTAACCAATAGCAGTATATAAAGTAGTTGAAATTAGCCCCACCTTCACCAGCTGCAGCATTAGTGATGCTTACTCATTAATGCATCGCTAATTATAGTCCATCATTTTACTATAAATTATTTTGACATGACCCTTTTCTGAATAAGGAGTACTTTTACTTTTGGTACTTTAAGTATATTTTGATGCAGCTCCTTATATATTTTTAGTCAAACAAGTTTTTGAATTCAGGGCTTTTACTTGTGACAGAGCATTTCGACACTGTGGTACTGCTACATTTACAGATCTTCTTTCCTATTGCCAGTTTCAGTTTATCTCATCAGGTCATAGATGTGAGCACATTAGCTGTGTTGGCACATGGTCATAAAATCCATGTGTTGGACAAAGCGAAATTTTTACCTGACCTCTGAACTGCCATGAAATTGAGTAAAGACAGTCAATTGTTGAAGATATTTCTGTAACACAGAACGATCAACTTTGTGGTGACACTAAAGAAAAAGCCAGAGGGGGCATCAAAGCCAGAGTGATTAATTGTCTGAAGGCTGTGAATGTCTGCAAAAACAAGTTGTGACAGTCCATCCGAGAGTTGGACCAAAGTGGTGGACTGACATTTCCATCCCTGTAGAACCACATTTGCCGGTGATTTGCCTCATAGCTGTCTTTCTATGTGTTTGGACTCACAGATGAAAACTGTTCGCTGAAAGTTGGTTAAGTTTGCTGCATTGGGTGACTGACAGGCCTGTGTTTGTGAGATTTGTCTTTAATCCTGACCAAACATGCTGCCAGGGTGCTGGAGAACTGCACGCAGTGTTGAACAGGGCCCCTGGAAAAGATTAGACCAAGACCCAGAGGATGGTTTAAGGCCTGCACCCTTTCCATTTGCATTGTAATCTTAGACAGGAACAACATGTCTTCATGGCATACTGACTTCCTGTTTGTCCCCCACGTGAGAAACAACTTTGATTCAGTTATAGTCTTAGGGATCTTTTGCAGGATGAGCAATTGAGTGAACACAAGTTTGCAAGTTTGGCTCCCCAAATGCCAAATAACATCCTTTATGGGCATCAAGGACACTGCTCCGTTATCAGAAGTACACCAATGCACCACAGTAAATGTGTTTACATTCTTCCACTCACACTGTGATGCAGAGCGATTATAGGAATGTTTATCTGGTGACTGTATAGGGGACTTTGCAATGATAATGGAAAAAGAAACTATGTTCATTGTGTTTTTTCATTCGCTGACAATGGCGACGGGCTGAAGGTTTTGCAGTGTTTGCGTTCGAAAAGAAGAGAGTTACTGACCCTTTCTTCGACATGCTTGGTGGTGCCTTCACGTATCATGTTGGTGTTCACTTTACTCAGTTTTTCTCTTGAATGCTGGTGAAGAGAAATAATCCACGTAGTCTTTGCTCACCTGCACACAAGTCTAACTCCTTTTTTCCAGAAACTCTCAGCTGGAGCCTGTTAATAGGACTGCCCCGCCACTGACGAACACTACCACTTGAATCAAAGCTCATAGAAAAATCACAGAAAGGCGCAGCTTGCTCCTGGCATGGAGGATGATGCCCTCTGTCTGTGTTTCTGGTTTCTGGGACTTTTCGGCTCACATAACCCCAAAACAGACAGGTTATTATTCAGTCTGTATTATCCTGTAGAGAGAGAACACTTTGTCTGAGACACCCCAAGCTTTTAGTCCTCGTCTCTGCTCCTGTAACACAAACTGAACTTTAGCTTTGGCCTCAATGCTACAAACCAAATCCCCTGAACTTGATGACATTTCACACTGTTTTTGTATTTTGTCTTTATTGGACAGAGACAGAAATCTAGAGAGAAGGTAATGATATTCACATGCACACAATAATTACCCTCTTTTGAGATTTCAATTTGCACCTTGTCTTCGACCAAGGTTAGATTCAGCTCTGTTTTGGTCTCCACCAACCCCTGATGGACTAATCTGGCTATTTGGCTGATAAATGCTCAATATTTGGTCCCATCATAACGCTGTCTTCAGCAACCATGGCCACCATCTTTTCCTAACCAGAAGCCAGCTACATGGTGGAAACAGATCAAAAAACACACAATCAAGGCTTTTACAAACCTAACCTAAGTTGTCATAGATATGGGGTCCTGGGTTCATAATGGTCGCTCTGGTGCACAGCTCATTGTGCTGCTTCGATCAATCAGATCAGAATATCTCCCACCAGCCAGACACATACCTGTCTCGTACCTGCTCATCCCACAGGTCACTTGTCTGGAGCACCCTATTATCTGTGCCAGGCTGTGCAGCTGCCACGAAGGCTGACACTCCATTGGCAAAAAAACCCAAAACTGTGAAAGTCTTTACACAGCAGCTGTCCCTGTATTCTACTGTAAGTGCTGTAAGTGTGTTTTTGAAGGGACGAAAGACATGTAAGGGTCTCACCAGAGTTTCTAGATCTGGTTTTCCTAGCAGGAGCACACCATCTCATGAAATCCTGTGCACTGATCATATTACATGCCCATTTTCAATTCTTTTTGAAGGTTCATTGTGGTTGAAGTGCTGACCCACAGATGGGAAGAATCAAAGCAGTTGTTGCAGTTCAATCAGCGCCTTTGATTGTTCCAGTAAAAAGAGACATCTGAACATTCAAAGCTGATGTTTAGACTCAAGATTAGCTGTTTTTATTGAATATATTTTATTGTTATTATATACTCTAACATTCACAAATTACAGCAAAATATTACACACAGCAGATGTTTCAAGACAAAGACAGACACAGAAAAACACATTTATAATGTTCCACACATTTCTGAACTATTACTTCTAGAAGATGATATTAAATTAAGGGATGCAAAGATTTTATTTTGGCAAATTGAGCATTTCTCCCTCAATCTGATAATAAATGGATTAATGCCTTGAGATTTTCTGTTTCTATTTGACATAATGGTGCACATGTACATACAATTTTCATACAATATATATAATCACTGGACACTTAACGATATATTTTCACTGTCCTTCAGTTCCATTCTTTCTATTTTTTAAAAGCATGAATGGCCTGAATTCCTGTTGCAATTCATTTAACAATGCTAGAAGTATTTCATACAGCACCCTTCAAATCTGAAAATATAATAACAAATATTTTCAAACACAGACAGATTCATCTTAATATGTCAAGGGGACCCCAGCAGAAAATCTGTGCTAGGTCCTAATAAGCAGCTGATTTCTGACAACATGAGTAGAGTGCTGGTGCCTTACTAAGTCTTCTTCCTCATGCTTTAGTAGCCTTTTACTGCAGAGGTTTTGAAAACCATCTGTACATTTATGCTTGTCCTTTCAGCAATGCGACCATCCGGGTTGCACCATCAGCTGTTATGAACACGTAACCTGTACATATTTTCAGATGCACTTGTTGATGTGCACACAGTTTGCTCCCTTTCATGGGCAGAATAAAGAAATCACATGCACACTGCACAAAAGGTGCTGGCCATGAAACAGGCCTACGGACGCATGAAAAACCTTGAAAAAGTGTGGTATGCAACACATGATGAACACGATGTATAGAATAAAACATTCTTCCTTCCAGTTCTATAATATCAAAGCCACAGCTGATCAAATGGTTTCAGTCAAGCACTATTTCAAGATTATTTATTCCAGTCATAATTATTTGGATATATGGACAGTGTATGAAATGAGGGAAGTGAACAAAAACTCCACGTATATTATATGAACTGTGAGCTTGCTCTGATGTTCAACCTCTAAATACACACAGTGACACATCTGCAAGCTTTTAACAAAGTGAGCCTAAATGACAGTGGTCATATTTGTTCTGCATATCAATTCAGTGCCCCAAACACTTAACCTGATGCACCAGATGGCTTCTTGGCTCACCTGACTTTGTGTGATCTCGTGAATTGAGCTGCCTCGCAAGGTAAACAGATACTCTTTCAAGTGCCTTGAAGCTTAAATAAAATTTGAAGCTGACACAAGCGGCAATATAAGCTTGGTCTCGGATGCTTACAATAGCTTTGAATCTGTGATGCACTTAATTTATTTATTAAACTGCATCGTCTGATTGACTCGCACCTTTTGACTGTGCAACAATTTAATAAAGTCTTGGTCACAGTCTGTGTGACACTGCACGATATCAGTTTGAGCCAGGATGCATGATGAGTGTAGCGCTGTGGTGTAAATTGAAAAAGCAGAATAACATCTGCAGTACCTGTCACCCATCTACGCTGCTCTCATGCCTTGAAAATGCAGCAAAACAATAAATGAGCTTTGTCACTGCTCCACCAGGTTTTATTCTTTGCCCACAAATGTATTTTTCTTCGTCATTATGTTTTAGCACTTGTGAAATGTCACGCTGGCCAGTGAATCATGGCAGAAAGTCTCGTTGTGAGAATCTGGTTCTAAATTCTTGACACCATCATCATTTTGCTGCAGGCTGTCAGCAGGACCACAGCTCTTTACCATGTTTCTCTCACGATTGTCAACTTTTGTCCCAGAGAGCCCAAAATCACACAGTGTAAATGTCCCTTTAAACAGTTACTACAGTCTATGGTACAGAGTAATACTGTGAAATGTAAGATTATGATGAAGAGTTAGTGCACAAATACATCAGCTGTATTTTGTCTGTATTTTTTCCATGTGCATATTCTATTAAGCCTCTGGTTACATGTGAGTCAAGGATAAACAGAAAAAAAGCCTGAGCAGCGGATGGGTTTGAAGCAGCCCGTGGATCAATGTGAGCATGATTTCATTTTTAGCATGTTCACGTACCCGCCGAGGTTCTGTGCTTGTAGGTAGAACAGCAAACCAAAGTTGGAAAATCAAACCTTTTATGAGCAGATTGTGTCTTAATTGAGAGACACTGTTTTGTTCACAGCTTTGGTGAGATTTGGGGATAAATGATTTTTTTTTTTTTTCTTTTGCTATCCCGCCAGCCTGTGAGTGCTGCTGAAAGGAAACACACACACAAATTACAGTTACATTAAAACACTGACATCAATGCCTGATATTTCAGACTATTATTTAAGACTTTTTGTACAAAATATTTATGTCAGATGAACTGGGGGGTTTTCCTCCATGAGAATATAATATTAAGAAAGGTCAGTTAATGTTATGCAACATGAATGAGCCCATCTTTTATCACTGTGCATCCTTTGCAAAGGTTACATAAGGACACTGTTGTATATCATAGTGTCAGTGTTACAACAGTATTCATATTTTTTTTTTTTTTTTTTTTCATTGATCAAAAGATCAAGAACATCTACCAAACGGACCTTGCCATGAGGTTGCCAAATGCTGTTGCCAAGATCAGAGATTTTTAATCCCACCTGTCAGGTCAACATGGGAGAGAAGTCCTTGAAGTGCAGAGATAACAAATGAAGACTGGGCAGACTCCATCTGCTGAGGGAAACTGTGTGATACAATCAAAAGCTCCAGAACAGCTGCTAAGTGGACCTCATGGTGAGATTGCTGAGGGCTGGGGGCCTCAAGTCTTGACAAATATTGAACTAAAAAATAAGAATAAAAAGAGTGTGACACGCAGTGTGGTAAGAGACAAAGCTGGATGAAACCACAGCCTTCTGATTGCAGTTTCTTCAGTCTAAAGCCATCGTAAAAACCATCTATTGCCTTGCCGCTATTAAAATCCTGTGTAGAGCCCCGCCATACATCTCAGAGATTTTCAGATCTCCCGTCCTCTTTGGAACATGATGAAATCTGAGCATAGGATCAAGAATCTCAAATACCAACACATACTGGTTTCCAGTCAGCTCACAGCCACGATGGGCTCCACTGAGAGGATGTCAGTTCTTCCTGTGAGGGCTTGCCTGGCAGTGAAAAGCACATGTGTGTCTTTTAGGTTGTGTGAGGACCGACTGGAAGAGGCATGACTCTGCTGTGAGGCGGGGTGGCCTGGGTGGGACAAAGCATGCCTTGGCCTAGAGGACTCGTGGTTGTCGGGCCAGGCAACCCTGTGACGAGGAGCGCAGGCGGCTGCAGGGAGGAGGTCTGGCTCCAAGCCAACCACCGCCCTCTGTTTCCTCCTGCATATGTCAAAGAGGAGCCTCAGCTCCTGGCGGAAGGTGGGATTCAGACAGCAGTAGATGAAAGGGTTGTAGCAGGTGGAGCTCATAGCCAGCCAGTGAAAGCAGAAGTAAAGCGCGTTAGAGGAGTGGATGGCCTGGCTGGACAGCAGCACCACGTAGCAGTTGAGTGGGAACCAGCAGACAGCAAACACCCCGACCACCAGGAGTAACATGGCCAACGTTCGGCGGCGCTTTCTTCTGTGGGCGGCGTGCTGAGCTGTTGTAGTGTCACCGATAGCGTTGTGGCGCCACAGCCTGCAGGCCACTGTGGTGTAAGACGCAGTGATGATGAGGAGGGGCAGCATGTAAAGTAATATGAAGGTGAGGAGGTCAATGTACTGCCAGTAGACGTCTGATGGCTCTGGGAAGTCTGGGACACACAGGCTGCGTTCCTTTTCCTTACTGAGGAGGACAGTTACAGAACAGAGAGGGTTTAGAGGGCCACAACTAAATATTTAAACACATAGATAAGTATATAATGAAATTCTTAGTTAAATAAATGAGTAATTCTGTAATTCTTAAACTAACGAACAAAAAATGATATAATTTAATGCTTAATTGTCACCATAAATAAATCACAAATCAAACATATAGACATTACATATATAAATGTCAAATGTGTATTTATTCATTCATTCATTTTTATAAATTTAAACATTTTTACATTGATTTATTAATTCATGTGTTAATTCATTTATTCACTTGTTCACATCTACTTATATTTATATCATACAATACATATATTTATTACTAATCATTATTATCATTTTATTTAGATTTTCTCCCATTTAAATTCATATTCAGAAAACTATTGACCCCTGCGGGGAAATTGCTTTACTGCAGTACAAGTACCTCAACACACAGTTAGAAAGAAGGATGAAATACTTAAAATACAAAGTTACAAACTACTATAAGGGTCACATAACCATAATACTACTAATAGTAGTAAAAATGAGCAAATGTGTGCAAAATGTTAAATGCAAATGGTAAATAAAATAATTTGAGTTAATAAAAAAATGCTAAAAAAAATTATATATATATACTTATTCTTTAAATATGCTGATAGTAATACAAGGTAAGAGCTGTACTTTAGCATGAAGGGAGGAGTTGTATCGATGAATGGAGCACTTGGTCACTTTGAGTCTCTGGCTGAGTGGACGAAATGTAAGGGACAGGACGGGACGGGACAGGACAGGACAGGACAGGGCCAGCCTTCTGAGTCAGTTTATTGAGTCTGTTGGTGTCAGCCACCGTCAGCCTCCTGCTCCAGCAGACCACAGCATAGAAAATGGCTCTGGCTACCACAGAATCATAAAACGTAATTTATCCTTAGCTTGCTGCAGCGAAAGTTTTAGAAAAAATCTGTTCACTTCATCCACCAAAGTCACGGCGTGGACTCTGCCCTGCCATTCATGGCTGAACTATATTGCTTTTGCCTAATTCGAGATAGCAGCACCCGGTGTGGATCGAAATGAAATCTTTTTTGCTACAATGGTGGATATGTTGGCTGTAGCCAAACACATGGAAGTAAATATGATTTCATATGCGTTTTCAGATCAGACTGAGGGCTTCACTGAACAAACTGGAGGGATATTAGCCATGGCTGAGATGAACGCAGCAGTATTCATGAACCTCGCACAGCTGGCGCAGTGACTGAGGCTGCTGGGTGATGGAGCAACCCGACACACACAACAGCAGGAATAGCAACAGCAATAACAGGCGATGGATATTCTTTGAGCTTGTATAAAACACACTGGTTTTGTCTACTAGATGTGGCTGCAAACAACATATTTTTGCATCACATTTCTATGCGCTCATCATCAGCTTCGATCATGTTGGAGTCACTTCTCATAGAATTTTTTATTTCTTGGTTTGACTTTCTTTGCAGGTGGCAGAAGGACAAAGAAGCCGCTTTAATGACTTCAGGGGGTCAAATGCGTTGACAAGAACCGGCTGTCTCCTTCTTCTGTTGACTTTTATGGTGGTTGCCACCCATAACGGTTGCATTACCGCCATCTGCTGGCGCAATGCAAACTATCTGTAGTGCAATCCCATTCACGAAATTGTTCATTTTATAACCCAGACCCAATTCTGTTGCTGCCTGGTACACAAAGGTGTGTTTTGAAGCAACTCGACATTACACATTTCAGATTTTTGCACGTACCTGCGTACCAGTTATGTGCACCCTGGTCAATAAATATAATCATTAATCATTAACATGTATGAGTGTGTGTCATTTTACCTGTATGTAAAAGTCAGGAGCTTTTGGTAGATTGCATGCGGGAGGGAGAAGCAGCTGGCCATTATCCAGATAACAGTGACCCAAACACCACCTTGTGCCGGGGACATGCGAGGTCTCAGAGGATGTAAAATCACCTGAAAAAACACACACACAGGTTCAACGCGTGATGTAGGTAATCCATCCACAGCTTTCAGCTGTGGGTTGAAATCAGCGCTCGATCCATCAGTGGAATACTTTCTGAAATGACTCGTCCAATTATAAATCCACTAATGCACAACACATACCGTTACTGGAGCTCTGTGAGGCAGAGTGTTAACATCAGGCCATAGCGTTTTTTTTATGGTACTGTTTATTAAAGTCGAGCTCAATTTGACCGCGCTGTATTAGAAATTGCCTGTTGTTGTGTTAAAAATAATGAGCGGAGGAAGCAGTTTAGCTGAACAGAATGTAAACTCCAAAAGGAAGCAGATTTTACTTGATATAATCGCCATGTGGGCTTGTTGGTGGAAGACAAGCCCTGCTGAAAGAGAAGTAAGAATTAGACATTCAGGTCCATGTGCATCACATACTGACGGCGCATTGCAGAGGCATGTAGTGTCGTAGACCTGAAGATGTAGGATCCACACTTGAATTAAGCTCAGTGTTAGTTAAACAGTACAGAATTCAAGCACCTCAGAGAACAAACTGAGGTAACCATCAGATTAATCTCTTGCCATTAACAAGACCACAATAACAGATTTTCTTATTCATTCACATAATACAATGTTTTCTGTGGCTTTGTGGTTGGAGATTAGCAGATGCTCAACAAAGAAAAGAAAAGCAGATCAAACGCTGCTTTCACTGTTAAACGTGGGGAGGAAACTTTGAGCAATGAATCATAAAGTCATTATTAAGTGAAAACAAAGGCCTTTATTCACCAAAGGTGTGGCTTCTTTAATTCATAATACAGTGGTTATAAGCTCCTAATGCTCCCCCAGACATCGCTGATGAGACATGCAGAGTCACGAGTTATCTAAGAATAAAAGTGGTTCAAAAAAATTTCCATCCGCAGCAGAGGTCACATTAGTCATCAGAACTGCCATTAACAATTTGACCCAAGGGTGTTGAAACACTGTGTCTGTACATTTATGCTGTGGCGGTACACTTTACAGAGTCTGAAGAACGCCTGCAACTAGAGCCAACATTTATTACTGGAACACATCACGGACAAGAACAATTATTAGTAAGCAAACGTCCAAAAGAAAAGTGCTGCCTTAGAAACAATCACCCAAACGCAATTAAGACCGTGTGTGATCTGCATACCTTCTGCCTGACCATCTGCTAATTCCTCACAGAAACAAACCAGTGAAATGTCTCTATTAAGAGAACATGTGAATTTACTTCTCAGAACAGAAGCTTTTTGGACTTCGGTACATTAGTAACATAAAAAGAAACCGACATTTACAGCCCGTCTTTTCAAATAAAGCTTCTGTATTTGCATACGATCATGGATGCCGTGAGGATCGTTATGAAGCATGGTTTGTGGATGGTAATGAGGTGTGTGCAGTATATATGGCGAGCCATTCCAACAGTCTTTAGGAGATTTTTACCAAACTTTCTGAATTTAATGACACAGATGTAAGTAGGCTCACAGCAGAGGAGGGACATCTGCTGGACCTATGAGGCACATAGATGTAATGGTCATGACTGATGTAATGAAATGTTATGAAAGCCTTGCAGGAAAACATCACAGCTTCTGTGGATGCCAATGTGCGCTCTTTCTAGCCTCCTCCGAAGAGCAAAATGTTCCCCTTGTTCTGTTTTCAAGGCTAAAACTCAGCTAAAGCACATCTGTGCCCAAGTCACAGCCTTGTCCCTTGCACCTTTACCTAACAGTAAATGTCAGCCACTGTAAGCTTTTATGGTTATATATAATATAGACTGCGTTGTGTTGGCTCCGCTGACATTCACAAGTACACCCAAATCTCTCATATAATCATGGGATGCCTTTATATGAAACCATTATCCTCCATCTCATGATCCTCTCAGAGGAAATTCGTGTTTTTCATTGTTGCGCCATGGCCAATGATCACACTACATATTGAATGAATATGAGGTGTGATCACGCTGGAAAATGAGAGAAAAAAAAAGAGCTAAATAAATAAACTGCATACTAAAAAAGAGTTCACACAAAGTCTTCAAAGTTTGCTTAATTTTAACCATCCTGTTTCAGGGTTAGGATTTAAATGGATTTAAATATACGCCATGAAAAATGTTTGATTTTCCACACAATTTGGTGTTTCATCTACACATCTCTCATGTAAATCGAGAATATTTTGATATTTGAAACAAAGCAACCCCGCCGTCAGATCTGTTTGTTGTCCCCCGGCGACATTAATTAATAATAATCAACACATTCAATCGATATATATAAAAGTTGTACCATCAGCAGTCGTGCTGTGGAGAGCGTGAGCAGCGCCAAATTTCCGAGTGTGCATACACTGCACTGAGGACCTCTCCTGTTCAAACAACACCACCTCACTGGCCAAGAAGGCTCAGCAGTGCCCTCACTTCCTCCTCAAATTAAAGAGAACAAGAAGCCCAGCACCCATCATGTGCTCTCTCAGCAGTGAAAGTATCCTGACCAGCTGCATCACTGCGTGGTGCGGAAGCTGCTCTGCTCTGAATCAGTACAGCTGGAAAGATTATCGGTGCCTCGCTTCCCTCCCTCCTGGACATCTACAACACCCACTTTACCCGATAAACGGTCAGCATTGTGAGCAACTCGACCCATCCCTCACACAGCCCCATCAGCCTTCTGCCATCTGGAGAAGATACCGGAGCCTCCATGTGAGTCACAGCTTCATCCACCAGGCTGTCAGGATGCTGAACTCTCCCCTCTCTCCCCTAAAGTTGACCTTGACTAATATGAACTGTTGGTAAAGTAAACACTGTGACTATATACATCGATTGCTGTGGATATAAAGGAATTTGGTAAACTTTCCACAGTTGCTTTTATGGTAGCCATTTTTGTTGCCTCGAAAGTCTTTGAAAAGTGCTTGAATTTTATTCAGAAAAACTGTACGAACCCTGTAAAATAGCGATTGTTGATTTTTCGGTGGGCTTTGATGGACACAGTGCTATGCAAAACGTAAACGGAGTTGTGATTGGTGGCGAAAAACCAACTCGGAGCACTTTTTTCTTTCTCTTTCCAAATCTTTTATCATAACTCCTCACTGGCAGTGACGTCTTCAGTTGTTTAATATCAGCATTGCATTTCTTTGATGTGACAGTATTTCTTTTTGTGTGCCACTGCTCCACCAGTCATGTGTCACGTCAGCCAGCTCCTTTTCTGCTGCCCCTCTCTCTCTCTCATCTGCACACCTGTTCAGCCAGCGCACACCTGAGACCAATCCCCACCTGTGCCATACTTAAGTGGCTTCCTCACGTTCACTCTTTGCCAGATTGTTCTTAGCCCTTACGCGAGACTCTCCAGCGTATTCTTTCGGGGAGATTACCCAGATTAGACCCAGCCTGCCTTTGACCTCGTCTGCTCTCCTGTTTCCCTGTAAAGACCCCTGTTCTGTGACCCCGACTACGAGTTTCATCTTGCCCCTTCTGGACAACAGTACCTGTGAGACTCACGTGCTTCTACGTTCAGTCTGTGCTGCATTTGGATCCTGGTATCTCCGTTACACAACATGCAGTATCCAACTGGGGCACAGTATGTGCTTGCATTATATTTTGTCTGCTATATTATGAATTTCCCTACATTCACCATCTGCTGTCTTGTTTCAATTCTAGGTTTTAACTCTTTGTACCATGTATTGTATCACAAACTGGTCCCCAAGACAATGTCGGGACTCGCTTGCAAGAGACATCATTTAATTATTAAACTAAACAAACTACAATAAGCAATGTGTGAGTGTTGAACATCAGCAATGAATTGATAAGTAAGGTATCTGCTGCTAAGCATTGAACAAAAACTGAGAGGCTGATGCAGGTTGAAGGGGGACAGATATGTAATTGATCATGGACTGGCTTTTATATCACTATATATATTACTATATTACTCTTAGATTTTATAAGAGCCCAGATGACAGAGAGCTCCAGAACGGCTAACCTGAGGTGAGATTGTCATGTTGACAGCTGAACTTTGAAGCCCAAATAATGTAGTGCCCGTAGCACGTTTGCTACCTGCTTACAACATCCCACAATGCAATGCTTTCCTTTAACTCCTGAGGTAACAGTCAATAATCACAGCCATGCAACACAACACCTGCAGCAGTGAGGCAAAATGATGATTCATGAGCATCTGAAACCCCAGTTTACTACTCACTGTAGAGTCCCCTGTGAGGGTTTTTCATGGGGAATGTTTGCTGCTGATTACAGATATTTCACAAAATCAATCAACAACAGAGTAATTTCAGTCACAGCTGTATGACAGTTTGTAATCTGCACGGTGCCGTCAGGTGTCTTCACTCTGTGCTGCACTCTTCGTTCTGTAACTACAGCTCTGGTGAGAGGAGCAGAGGAGGGAAGTGTATTTGGCTTTAGATTCCATGGTTACCTTCAGATACAGAACTCAGCATGAAGCTGAAAAAATGCTTCATCGATTAAAAAGAAAAGGACACTGCGAAAGCATTTCCAAAAATGCCCATTTCTCCTCCACGTTGATCAGTCATTGAACTGGTCTGTATCAGAGCGAGAGCTGTCACTTGTGTCTTATTCATGTGGCCCAGTCAAAGGAAAGGGCAACAGGAGGATGAGGAATAACACGACATTTATCAGGCTTTTCAAGAATAAAACCGAGTGGGCAGTAAAATCATTGATGAGCAGCAGGCTTGCCTGTCAGTCGTTTTTAGTCGATAAAACACATCGAGAGCCCATCTTATCTGGACCAGCTTGTTTACAGGATTTGACATCCTCGACTCTGGTCAGAATACAGATTTATGAAAATTAGTTTTAATTTTATTTCACGAGCCACAAATGCATTTATTTGAAATATATTCCTGACTGCCTCTGTTCCTCAAGCAGAAAACACTTTATTTTATCCTTGTTTTCTGCAGTTCTTCTTCACATGACTCGCTGTGCACTATCATACTTTAAAAAATGAAAACAATGAATTTTACTCCAGGAGGCTCAATAAAATGCATCTTCTTTTTCTGCTTCTTCTTCTTCTTCACTTTAAAATGTACCGTAAACTGTACTTTAATAGTTTCTGCTAGTTTCTTGCTGCAAAACAAAAAACATGTTATTGCACAGCAACACTGAGGGAGAATCCATTGGGGAGCACATCAAAAAGTCAACAGTAATCGGCAACAGCAATTATAATCCTGACATATTTATATACGATTTTGTAGGTGCACCTGATGGCAATCAAGCACCATGCCAAATGAGAAGTTTGCTCCTTTCTTGTTTTTAATGTACCTGTTAATAAAATAGTGTCAGTCCTTGCATCCTGGTGTGTGCTGGGACATTGTTTTTTCGGTCCTCTGTGGTTTACCCTGGTCCACCCAGGAGAGAAGCACCGCTGTGCACAGGGTGTCTTTATTTTTTTAGTTTTCATTGCTCTTGTGCTGCCTTGCTGCTAAAACAATTGAATTGCCTGGAACAGCAAAGATCAGACCAGAAGTGAAGCTGTCAGGTCGAGGGAGTTGTCAGGAAACACAATGCTTGTCTTCCATGTGTTAAATAGTCTTTTTCAAGGCCATACTTTCAGTCCAAAGACTAAACCCATCTGTATGCTGTGATGCTGTTTTCCATGTCGGGCCTGTGTGAAGAAGAGATGTGAACTGATGTGGACCACGGATCAACCATGGACTTTTTTTTAATCTTAAAACATCATTTTTGTGTCTGTGACAAGGTGTTCCTTTAATCTAATTAGCAGATGATGTTGTTACCGTGTTGAGCTTCACACGAAACGTGTCATGCTCACCTGAGCAACCGGCTCCAACAGCAATCTGTGTCACAGCACGTCAGCAACAACACAGCTTCAATTCTTTTCATTTTGACTTTATATCTCATAGTATACAAATATATTTATATATAACTATATATAAAGTATATGTTGTACTGTGGCCACTCCATATTGGGTCTATGGTAATCTTGTCATATGAGATCAGTATATTAAATGGAGCTTTATGACAGGCGAAAAAAAAAAGCCCTCATATATCTAGACTTACTATTTTATTGGGAGCTTACTGGGAGCACACCCCTTGACTGAAGCACTCTTATCACAGCACAGTGTTCTGCACATCACACAGTCAAAACAAACCTGCCGGCGGTCCAGCGCGATGGCGGTGAGCGTGAGAGTGGAGACGTGCAGGGAGCAGTACTGTACAAAGCGACTGATGTGACACATAGTCCTCCCAAACACCCAGGTGCTGTTCACAAATCTGACCTGGAGGGACACACAAACAGTCCATCATGCACACCCATCAATCAGCTGACCTCTGTCCATCAAGGTGCAAACTGACACTGTCATTTTCAGTCATGTGATTATTGTTACCACTAAAATATCAAAGCTCATCAAACGGGAATGGGAATATGCTTGGTTTGTTTCAAACTAAATTAGACACCCAGAGAACAGGCAGATACAGATTATTATAAATATACATAAATGCAATAGTCTCTCTCTGCAAACACACACACACACACAGAGAGAGAGAGAGAATCGTGTTTCCATCACTTCTGGGAACATTACATAGACTTATATTGATTTCTTGGAGATTTACTCTAACCATAACCGTAAGCACTATTTGTCCTTCACCCTAACATTTAATTATTTACATTATGGGGATCCGCCTTTTGTCCCCACAAGGAAAGCAAGTCCGCGCAATATGACTGAGTAAACAGATTTTTTCCGCCACAATGTGGATAATAATGGTTCACACGCAGGCACATGCGCGCACGGAGACAGATTCGCGGGGAAATAAGAAATAAGTGAGGAAAAAAGGAAGTTTTTTTTTTTAACGCTATTTGTTATTTAAAAAGTGGTTTTAAGGAAATATTAGTCCTATTTTAGCATCTCCCTTAACTTCACCAGCCTTCCTAAATCCAGAGAAAAGTTTTCCCACACACAGTGTAAAGAGAACAGCAGCTGCTGTGCTCTTTGAGTGTGTGAGTGAGTGAACACACACACTGAAGGTCATGCAGAGGTGAAAGGTGCTCTCACCAGGGTGAACGGCGTGTTGAGAACAGTGATGAAGATGTCAGCCACAGCGAGGTTCATGATGAACAAGCTGGTGGCGGACTGGGTACGCTTGTTTTTCACCACCACATGGCACACCAGGGTGTTCCCGAACAGGGAGATCACGATGATCAGAGAGTAAGCGGCCACCAGCAGCGCCTTGACTCTCCCGTCCTGCGACTCCCCGCCGCGGCGCTTCTTGGTGGCCAGGGAGCGCCAGTCCTCCAGCATGCCCTCGTCAAAGTCCAGGAGGAAAAATCCAGAAGTCCGGTTATCCAACTGTCCCGAAACGTTAAGCAAATGCTGCGTGTAAGAAAATATCTCCTCTCTCTCAAGTGATGAGTCGTTGAGTGTGTGTCCCGCCGCCGCTGCTGCTGCCTTGACAGGGCTGCTCATCCAGAGCACCGCGCACAACCAAACACACACAGCTCTCATCTTATCAGTACTTTATTCTGATTTGTTTTGGCTCTCTTTGGAGAATCTGTGCGACTGTCAGCTGAACAACTGCTCCGTCCCAGCGACCACCGAAGTAATGCGGAGATGTTGACGCATGTGCAACAAGTTGCGCGATGCGACTCAGCCGCGCGGCTGCAGGTTTTCAACCTCGAGTGGACATTAGCGCGCGTGCGTATGCATGTGTGTGTGGGGAACTTTCTCTCTCTCTCTCTCTCCCTCTCTCTCTCTCTCTCTCTCTCTCTCTCTCACACACACACACACACACACACACACACACACACACACACACACACCACCGGTAGGCTGGACTTTCCCTCATCAGCCACGCGGCTCATTTCCCCTGGACTTGCAAACCTGAGCCTGATGACATTCATCTATTGTAGAGTCCAAATAAGTCGACTTCACATCCCCATCCAGCAGGTGTAATTTCAACACATTCTCACTCTCAGCAGGATACCAATGTGGAGCGCAGTCCTCTATGGACAGCCTGTTCTCACTCCCAGCATATCAAAGAAAGTGTTACAAAGAGTAAGAAAAGTTCACTTTATTCAGGCTTCTGATTGGCCACCTTTTGGCTTCATTGGCATACTCTTGACAGTGCTTCAGTTGTTTTTTTTTTAGCCTGAGTCTATCACTGGCACTCATGTATTTGTATCTTTCCTTTTCATTTAGGTTTGTTTGTTTTATTTTGTTCTGCAGTGTTTAGTGAGTTGTGGACAGTAAATGAGGCTGGAGCCTGTGTGATCTGCTGTGAAGGACCATCCATCCTCCTGCTGATGACTCTCGTTAATTTCTAAGCCTAAAACTGCAGCGTCTCTGCAGTTGAGGCGTATTCGCCCAAGGCAGATTTAGCCTTCACCTTCAGGCAGACACACATTGCATCCAGTTTATGTCATTTGAAGGGATCCATGCAATATGCAATCAGTCAAGTAATATACAGCAATGGAAATGAGCTCAGGGCCCCTTGGGGCCTTCATGCATGGAAGTAGGTGGGAAGAGGAGGTTTTTTTTTTGTTTTGTTTTTTGCCCTATGGCCCTGAAGAGACTTGAGCGGCCCTGATGGAGAGCATCTGTGTTTGGATGTGAGTACCTTTTGCAAACCAATTAAGCCAGTCTGTGATTCATTTATTCAGTGATATTTAAATCCACAACATCAGGAGTAAAGTTACTGACACAGAAGCCAGCTTAAAAGCTTAAGTTTCAACACCATCTTGTCTACTCTTGAGAAATCATGACATATATTACCGTTTTTTCATTATGCACACTTGAAGCATAGCAAGAGATCTGATAAATATCACAGTGCTGCCAAACATTCAGCATTCATTGTGTCCCAGAGGAACATCTGACCACGTGGCTGGTGGTCATTAACTTTCCACCTCCATGAGGAGAAGAATCCTGTCCTGCTTTTCCAACAGAAACAAAGTAAACATGGAAAAAAAAAGCGTAATTACACAGAGTTCTGGTTGTGGTTGAGTTTGAGTGAGAAAATAATTACTCAAATATGAAAGATTTACTCATTTTAATGCATTTGGGGTCAAAACATTGAAAAGTGTCCCACAGCTTTGTCTGTATGGATCATTTTAAAAAGGTGGATTCAACATTGAGGGGTGTGTGTAAAAAACTGTTAAGCTTCATTTTGATTTTCACATTCATTGGTGAAGGGACAGATGGCAGCTGCTGCTGTGAAGGGACAAATGTGAAGAGACCACTAACTGTGATTGTGCCTCTGTCGTAGAAAATGAAAACCGGAGCGACTGATACTTCCGTCTGAAGCTCAGCTCACACCAAGGTCTTCACTGTGATCTCTTGAACCTTGAAATCATTTTTGTTGTTACTTGTTTTGATAGTCTGGGGGGGTAGAGAAGAGTTGTAATCAAATTATTTAATTATTTAACATCTTTCCAGATGTGAATTTAATTCACATCTGGAAAGTGCTTGAATAGTGAAGGAATGAATATATATATATATATATATATATATATATATATATATATATATATATATATATATATATATATATATATATATATATATATATATATATATATATATATATATATATATATATATATATATATATATATATATCCATTATCTATACCGCCTATACACACACACACACACACACACACACACACATATACACATATGAACTGTGTATATTGATGATCCATGTCAAAGGTTTGGTTGCCTGCTGCTGGGTGTTTTCTATAAATTCGCTGCACTATAACTGGATATGAAAAGTGTCTTCCGTCCTGAGCACGATGTGAATAATACAAATTATTATTTAGAATGAATTAAGGGATTCATCACTGATGATCACAATCCCCTATCGCCATCTGTAACAACTTTAAACCACGTGAAGTGAACACATAATAATTCCTGTGGGGAAAATAAAATCAATGACTATGATAGTGTGAGATTCATTCACACATTACACAAATGTCTGTTATCTTAATCCATGCTTAAATAATAAATGATGAGAAAAGGAAGTGTGGACAGTGTGAGAACATGGGGACCAGTTGTTCACTACTCACATCAATAATTCAGTATTTTTCACATTTATGTAATGCCAAATCTGTAGTCATTTACATGTGCTTTTTGACTTTCCAGTGAGGCTTATTATAACATGCTGGCAGATATATGTTGATCTGCTGTCTGGGATCTGCAGGTCTGAGTATTATATGTGATGGAGTCTCTAACCAGTATGAGCACGATGATTCACTGATGCTGGATTTGAGCTCTCACCATCCTTCAAGTGGGGGAAAATAATAAGACACTACCGTAACAAGGATCAGGAGTGTCATTACAGCTGTACTGTTACGAAGCCCCGTGGATGGTTTTTTTCTTCCAGTGTGGCCACCGTGTCTAACTCATGACAGACACACGGATGGTGGGCTTACTTCATCATAATGCTCCTGTTCAGTGACATGAGATCTGGCTCATGCTCCTCTGGTCAGGGATGAGAATCGCTTCAAGGGATTTCAGAAATTCAAGTTGTTCTTCTTTTCCCACCAGCTTCAAAATAGCCTCTTCAAAAGATGTCATCAGTGTTTGTGCGTGGGTTTTGAGTGCTAATCAGGGTCAAGGGTGCTCAGCAGCTCAACAACATGACCACCACTAATAATCATAGGGGGACAGTAAGTACATTTAAATGGTTATAGCTGCTGCTTAATTTAAACACCTTGTTTAAAAGTAGGTGTTTGGAGGACTTTTCCATCATACAAACTACAATGTCTACAGTCTACGGTTATAGAGGCTGACAAAGGTGGTAGTATATGAACACTTTGTGAACTAAAGTAATTACTGAAGTGTGGTTGTTCTGTTTAGTTTAATATTATTTTTTTGAATGTAATTAGCCCATGGAAAATTGCACCAAATTCCAGCAGAAAGTGCTATTAAAGAGAAAGCATGCACTACACGCTGGAAATCAGTCACATCAGGGCTTGCAGTCTTTCATGAGTGCATATGAAAACACAGGGATTATTAGGACAAAATCACCTGCAGAGTACAGTGTTCAAGCAGCACATTTTGTTTCTGTTATTGTGAAGCAGCTGTAATTTTTCTGGTTAAAAGATGGCAGAGTGACTCTAGCCGACAGAGTGCACTTACTGATGTAGTCTAATGCTGTCTAATTAGGGCCTGAGCCTGTGTCTTCCTTTTCTGTTGCTGATGGATTTACTCTCCATGCAAATCCCCTCAGGATGAGATAACTGGGGTGGAAGCAGTGTTTTTACTTAGACATCAGTACTATAAAACTAAATGAAGTCTCCATCTGCCGTCTGAACAAAAGATGATGTATTCTTTTGATGAATTAGTGTTATAATGGATCTATGTATACATTAAGATACATTTGGAGGTATAGAGCACAAAGACATCACTATACACTTGATACATAGCCAGCTGTATCTTTCCTTGCAATACGATTTTCTGCCAGGCATCACTTCGGATAAAGACCGGTAGATGGCAGAAGCCGGCGAGTCCAGCATCTATAGTACCAGAAATTAAGTCTAAGAAGAAGACATCAACAACAGCGAAGCAGTTTGGGTAATGCTGTCTTTTAACAATCTGTGTCTTTAAAGCTAAGCGGAAAAAGGACTATATATCCCATGTGCCTTCACCACAGTCGGTTTGTCGTGACGCGCAAAAGTGGAAGCAGAGGGTGAGATTGTGTTGGCTTTTAGTCTCTGGAGTATGTGAGAAGTATTGTTTTGACACGGAAATGTTGCT
The DNA here is from genome assembly GCF_039877785.1 of Chaetodon trifascialis. Taxonomy (NCBI): domain Eukaryota; kingdom Metazoa; phylum Chordata; class Actinopteri; order Chaetodontiformes; family Chaetodontidae; genus Chaetodon; species Chaetodon trifascialis. Next base: position 13,148,231 of record NC_092057.1, read on the forward strand.
TAAACAACAGATTTCAACAGTTACGTGTACCAGTTACCGCCAACGCTGGTGTTTTACCTGCTATTTGTATCGTTAACGTACATTACAACTAGTGTAGTAACGTAAACCGTTGTATGTAATATCAGCGTAAATGGACTTTGGCTGTTGGCTTCAAATGTAACAGCAAAATTAGAAGTTAGGCTAACGTTACAGTATGTTCCGTCTACGGTAACGTAAATGCCATAAAGTGCGGCTACATTGATTGAATGCAACGTCAAACTTGCGTTTATTGTACGCGACAGTCTATTCGTCTTTCCTCAGGATGACTACAGTACTTTATACGCAGTTACCAGGTCATTAGAAAGAAAGCTAGCCAGCTAAAACTAATGATAAGTTAGCCTACACTAATTTACTAGCTACTGTGCTACAATAGCTCTGCGGTTTGTAGTTTAGTGTTCAACTTCATAACTGTTAGCGATTTTGGAGGCTTCAGTTAATTCAGCTTTATTTATATTGTGCCAATTCTCAATCTGAAGTTGTCTCAGGACACTGCAAGTCGAGCAGGTCAGGATTTTACTCATAATCCATAATGATAGGCTCTGCTGCATCACCTCTTCTTTTACCAACATGAGCTGATGTCACCAGCTGATGTCATTTTGAAAGTGGAATGTTTTCTCATTCTTGCTTGATGTACAATTTCAGCTGCTCAAGTCAGGACTTCAGGCAGGCCGGTTTAGCACCCAGACCATTTTTAATATGGAGCATGCTGTTGTAATACGTGCACAATGTGGTTTTGCATTGTCTTGCTAAAATAAGCAAGGCCTTCCCTGAAAAAGACATAGTCTACTCTATCTGTTTATATGTGGTTTTCTCTTTGCATGGTAGAGTTTCACCTTGCATTTGTGGATGCTGTCATGTCCACTACAGAACTGTGTTTTCAGTGCAGTGCCGTCTGAGACCTGAAGATCACGCCAATCCAATATTGTTTTTTTCGGCCTTGTTTATCACATACAGACATTTCTTCAGATTCTCTTAATCTTTTAATGACTCTGTACCGTAGACAATGAAATCCCCAAATCCTTTGTAATTTTATGCTGAGAAATATAATTCTTTCACACTTTGCCAGCACCATCTGTCACATACTGATGAACTCCTCCCCATTTTTGATTCAGAAAGGCTCAACCTCTCTGGGATGCTCTTTTTATACATAATTATGTTACTAACATGTTTCCAGTTAAGTCCAGTTGAATGCCCTGAAGCTTCCAGTTAAGATAATTCATTGTGAGACGTTCCACCAGGTGTGAAAGAACTGAACCGAAATAAAAGTTTAAGACTAGATTTTAAAAGGCCGTCTGTCTGTCTGTCCTTATTCAGATTCAAAGTAACAAATAGCTGCTAACAAAGAGTAACAAAGACATCTTGAGGCAGTTGAGTTTTTCAGGGACGGTGATTTAAAATCTATTTGATGTGCACAAGACACGAGATAGAAAATAACGGTACATTGATATTATCAGTGGGACATTGTTTCACATTGAAACCGTGGTTAATAAACCACTAAATTGTTCAGTTTTCAACAGCCTGCTATACCATCTCAGCCAGCATATATGTCTAATTCTTTGTCTTTCTATGCCGTGTATTCTCTGACAAAAACAGCAAGTGATGGAGTTTCCTGAAGATTTCAACCAGCTTGAGCTTCTGAATACACATGGACACCTGATCCCCCGAGGGGCCAGCAGCCTGTGGACTGGAAGCAAGGACGAGGAGGAAGAGGTGGAAGAGGAGGAGGGGGACCACAGTGAGGAGTGGTATCTCGAAAAAGAAGAAGCTCTCAAAGACAGCCCAAAAGAGCTCGTTCTGTGGGCAGCGGAAAACAATCGCGTAAGTGATTTATTTGTACTGGCGCCGCCCTCAGAACTCGGAAACGTTACCCGTGTTGCTCCAGTAGCAGTAAGAAGGGGTTAAATTGGGCTTGAGGAGCCTCAGATGACTGCTGCAGGATCAAAACCATGCAGTCATTTTAAGTAGACTTCCTGTTCTCTGTCCACATTGTCATTGTCTTTCCCACCTTGTCTCTTCAAAATCTGAAATAACCTAAAAGCAATTCCAGTACTGAAATTTTATAAAAAAGATTCAGCACAATATTTTTGTGACCAGCTGGAATAAACACAGTCAGCAGTCCGTCTAACTTGTAGAGAGAGATGCAGTGCTTCCCAGAGGTTCTCCCACACGTCATATGTGGAATATTATGAGCTGAGAGTGCTGCACCTTAAATATCTAAAGGCGTCACATTACGACTGTCGAGCTGATTGTGAATATAATCCGGGCTGATCGCACCAAGTTGGACTTGGTCAGTAGTTGTCTGGGTGTTGACAGTCGGCAGATAAAATCATATAATGTGTGATATTTAAAGATCCTAATCTTAAGTCTACAGATCCAGATGCTGCCAGACGTTCTCATAGACCTTTTTAAAAAACATGTTTGATATTTGTGACATGATATGAGTGGCCAGTCGTGATATTTGTGTCTTGTCTGAGGGAGAAATTTACCTGTAAATAAGCAGCTTTACCTGACAAAGTTCATTCACCTCTAATTCCCTCTGTTGGCTATACAGACCACTGTGTCCACGCCTGTCCATTCAGGATCTCACACAAACAGTACTTTCCCCAACTTGTTTTTTTAGTACACATTGAGCTGCGAATAAACAGGACAAGCTGCTGGTTGCTGCTGTCCATGTTTGTTTTGATGTTGTCTGCTGGAGGGTTGAAGTTTGATTGCAATATGAAGGTCATATTAGAAGTATGGAGCGTGGAATATGAAGTTAAGCCTACACCCTTCTAAAAAAAATCCCAGTTTAGCCCCTTGGCAGTAATGATCTGAGAAAAGCAAAGATGTCTCTTCATTTTTTCACCTGTTGTTTTCTGCTCTGTAATAGCCTCACTGCAGGGCTTCTAGTTTCACCTTATTTAAACAGACATCTTTTGAAATTATTTTCCACCTGGTATCAAAACAATCCTTTTTCAGTACTTTTTATCAGAAGCCAAACTTCTCAAAGGAAAACCAAGTCTAACTTTCTGATTAAAATCAGTTACTGTCTGATCAACAAATGAGTAAACACCATTAAGAGTCTGACCAGAAATCCAACACTGACTTTTGAAAGATGATGAAAAGCATTCATGTTTAATACCCCTGCCCGAACCAAGACTTGACTTTTCCACTAATTAGCAGATGTACCAATCAGCATAAAATGACATGCAATTAAAATTTTTTTCTCTGCTGTCATGCAGATAACAGCACTTAGACCCCTCTCCTGTTGTTCCCACTACGGCTCATATTCCTGAGCATCATCAGCACCTGTCAGCAGCTTTGTCTTTTCTCTCTCCTCTCACTTCTCCTGGTTTTTCTTGCAAATTGCGCCACCTGTCACTGACTGGACATTTGTTGAATTCCTGTCCGTTACCGTGGGTGTTTTAAAATGCAGAGTTCAGTTTTTAAGCAGTGGTTCGCTGATTTGTCACTTCTGTTGGTCAATGGAAAGCATGAAAACACATCACTGATGCTGCATAAACGAAGGAGCTTTTAATAGTGCTAACCACTGAGCTGCCATGTCAGGCAAGAAGTTGATCTGCATCTAAATTGATTGTTGAAAAAAAATCAAGAAGAAGAGCTTAGTTCACCAGCATAAGTAGCTGATTTTAATTGAGGCAGAATATTTATTTGGCATGCAGTTGGTGAGCAATTACTGATCACTTGAGCAGAGCAAATGATTACAGCAATTAGGCCTTTCACCTTTTAGTGCCGTGGCAGTTTTTTGTCAAAGAGCCAAGTGAAATGATTGCAGTTAATATTTGAACATGTAATTTTTAAGCATGTTAAGACACCCACCATGTGTAATTTACTTTATTTATTAAACTTAAGTGCTACACAGGAGCAGTTAATGTCAAATGGCTTCAGTTATTAATCGCGGTGTTTGTCTTTGGATGCACAGTAACTCCCTCGCCAAAGCCCTCACCCCAACAAGCGTTCTCCAAAGCTGTTTTGAGCACATTAATTGCAAGCAATAATTTAATACTGTCTGTAACTTGGATGTTGTTTGTGTGTCTTCCTTTTGATATAATCATTTTATTACGTTTGATGAAGAACCGTTAGAGCCTAATAAATGTGTATGTGAGGGACTGGCTGCTATGAATGCTGATTAGGAATAAAGTACACACCGTTGCTCCATGAAGTGGGATTTACACAGTGAACTATTTGCTATATGTTAGAGGATTAATTGTATTATAACAAATGTTGCTGAACAGACTGATCTACTGTGGGTGGGCGAGCGAGCTCATTGCTCTCCAGCTAATCATGCAAACAGACGAAATGCATGCAAATGAAGGAAAAGTCGTCAAATTGACAACACGTGTGCCACAAATACTCACAGCACGACCAAATACACCTACGCTGTGTTTACTAGGAGACACTGGGTTGTCTTGCTGCTAAATGGAAATTGTTGTGGATTGGAAGATTAAAAACTCCAACCTGCTTCAGCTTGATCGGGCTCCAGAGGAACTGTGGGATGCAACAAGGTCATATTTAAACTCCCTGTGTGTAATGTGGACAATATGATGTATGACATGATGAGATAAACATAAAGGGCATCTTTTGTTAAGTGTAGTTGTGTTTATTGATGCCTGCCCACTTTTTTTCTTTTCGTTTTGTTTGCTTTAGAGCACTGCAGAGCACTTTTTGTTTGTCATTTGTGTACATACTGTGCAAATACGTACTGTGTGTGCTTAATGTCCAGTCTATAAAATAAAAGGAAATATTTTAAATACCCCCCCCCCAAAAAAACACAACTAAACCAAATGCATGAGTCAATGAGTCAAAATGAAAGTTTTTCATTGATTCAGATATTATTGCAGATGTCTTGAGTTAACCTTGCCTGAGCCGTTCGCGTCATATTAGCCTCCCAATTGAAATAATCTGATGAACTTAATTATGAAAAGTTCCGCCAATGTTATGTTTCATTAACTTCAAAAGTTACAAACCATGGCAACAGCAAGCACGCCCCAGCCCGGTTCATCACTTTTTTGAATCCTTGGAAAAGGGGTCATCTGCTGCTTGCGGCAAGTAACACCATCAAAGCACCACCTTCATGCAGCAGACTGTAGGAGAGGAAAGCCAGGTGGTTTAAAAAAAAAAATATATATATATATATATATACTATAATGAACATGCTGAAGTGGTTAAATGAAACATGAATGATTTAATCAGACGTCCTCTTTTGTATTCTTTCAGTTGTTCAGGTTGTCTTTTTGAAGGTTGGTTCTTCTCGTGTTGAAAAATCTAAATTACATCTACAGTCTTGTCTGCAAACAGTCTGTGGTGTCTATTTATTTCTGCGAGTTTATGTCAGTATGTGCTTGGCAATTATTTCTGGTGCAGTGACTTTGCATTTAGATTGATTTAAGCCTCACGGTAGTGTCCTCCAAATAGATAGCTGTTCTACTGTTTTGTATAATTCAGATAGGATAAATTGAACTCAAGGAAGTCATGTAATTGGAGCTTTTACATAGTGCGTCTGTAATTCTCATGAGGTGTTATGACAGGGTAGCTGCATCTTCTCAACAGATGTGCTCTTAGCTGGCCGTGTCACGACCCAAAACAGTTGGGACTCTGTAAAACATAAAACCAAAATGCAAACATTGGCAGGTAACTGTGTTTACTGACAGCAGTTTTCCAAAGTGTTCCTGAACCCATGCAGTAATATCCTTTCTACAATCATGTGTTCACGAAGTGGTGAACCTCGCTCCATCCTCGCTTGTGAATGACTGAGCCTTTCCAGGATGCCCCTTTCAGACCCGATCATGATACTATCACCTGTTACCAATTAGCCTGTTTACCTGTGGAATGTTCCAAACAGGTGTTTTTGGAGCATTCCAACTCTTTCCCAGACCCCGTTTACACCTAGGGAAAACGCATATGTTTTCATGCGTTTTGGCCTCTCGTTTACACGCAAATGGATCATTTTTAAAAACTCCGGCCAAAGTAGAGATGTTGTATGACAACATACAACTGAATACTTAACGTCATGTGAGCGACCTGTGTTTATACGCCCATGCGCCCATAGGTTTGGCATAGTTATGATGCGCTCGAAGGCGTATTTATCTGGGTTCATGTAAACGACAACATTTTTGAAAACGATGTTGTGTGCACGATGTTATTTTTGAAAACGGAGGGGCCAAAATATCCGTTTTCCAAAATACCCTGCTACGTGTAAACGTAGGGCCAGTCTTTAGTTGCTCCTGTCCCAACTTGTTTGAAACGTGCTGCTGAATCCAATTCAGAATGAGCATACTTTTACAAAAATCAATTCAATTGAGTACATGTCAAAAAGGATTAATAAGTTAGCACATTCAGTTTTATTCATGTTTTACACAGTGTCACAGCTTTTCGGGAATCAGAGTTGCAATTGAAAGAAACTCGCAAAAACTTGCAGTACAAATATGTTAAAAGTATTTCCTCCCTCCATGAAGAAAGGCTTATTTTGAACCTGCATCATTTACATTCTCTTAGAGTCTTATCTTCTGTTGGTGCTGTGCTGCCTTATGGTGCATCAGCGTCACAACCTGATGATATACATAACCGCCCTCTGCGGCCAGTCTAAATATGTGTTACATGCTCGCTGCGTGCATGTAGATGCTCAGGTGTGTGCTGGAGGGCAGCGCTCCACTTGACCATGCCACTCGTTCTGTAGTGGCAAAGGTGGGAAAATCCAATTAAATGAAGTGCAGGCCTCAAGAGGCTGCAGGTATGAAGCTTCAGCTGATGATCAAACAGTAGCAGGTGGCATAGATGCTGCTGTAAACATTTATTTCATCTTTTCAAACAGGGGATGTCTGGGAAGTTGAAAGACTTTGCCATATATATATGAGCCAGGTCAACTGAAAGATGCCACATGTGCCTTTTGGAAAATTTTGGATCCAGTGTTTCGAGATTGAGCCATGGGGACTGAAATTCAGGGTCTCTCTTTTTCATTTTCACTCTCTGGTGTATCAATTTTGACCAGCTTTAAAAATCTGTCTCTTGCAAGTCTAACTTCATGGAATTGCAATGCTAAATTGCTGGAGTACCCCTTAAAGTGTTGGCAGACGAAGCGGAGCCCCTTTTTTCATTTGGGTTAAGCAAAAACGAGCCCCTGCCAACTCAGTGTTCATTAGTCTGTACTGTTGCCCGCAATGTCGGTCCACGGGCTGTTTTGCTGATTTGCTCAGTTGATATTATGGCAAATAATTGCCCTACGGCACCACGGATGGCCAAAAATTCTCAGGGTACATTTGCTTGTTCTGAGTTTCAGGACAGAACATTCCTGCTATGTGATTGGAGGCTTAGACTGTGCAGAATGTCAGCAAATATCTCCCAATCCATTCTTCCTCAAAGCTGCATTAATGTAAGTGAAGGGAAATGGCAGTAGAGTCTGAGGAGTGCCACTTCACGAATGCATCATGAGAAAAACCCACAAGAGGAAGAGATGAGAAGTTACTGTGCTTTGTGATGAATAAGCCATAGCACAATACACAATAAGTACACGCTGCTTTGTGAAAAAGGCTTTAATGGCTGGGCTTCATGCTGAAGCTCTGTGTCTTTTTTTATGATAGTCCTTGGAAGAGAATACTGGCATTTGCTTTGGCAGTGTTTTTGTTCTTCACTGCAGGCTTCATACAGATGCAGATGTATGAAGATGCTTTAAAGTTCTTATTTATGTATTTACACAGGATAAGCACGACTGAATGATGGCAAAGATTCCCAGAATAGATAGAGATAGACTTCCTCAAGTCCGACGTGTCTCATAAGACTATTATTTAGTAGTTTCCTGAACTTCAGCATCTCTGTGGTTGTCTTTCAGCTGTCAACAGTCCACAAGTTGTTAAGTGTTGATCCCTTGCTGGTGCACTGCTGCGATGACGACGGTTACACTCCGCTGCACCGCGCAGCATACAGCGGCCACGTTGATGCGGTTTCTGCTTTGCTCGCCGCTGGGTCAAAGGTTAACCCTCGCACCATCGACGGCTGGACGCCCCTTCACAGCGCCTGCCGCTGGAGCCGTGTCAGGGTGGCGAGTCTCCTCCTGCAACATGGAGCCGAACTGAACGCCCAGACCAACGGTGGCCTCACGGCACTACACCTGGCTGCTTCCCACACCAGCTCCCTAAAAACGGACTCCGCTCACACTCTAGAGCTTCTCCTCTCTCAGCGACACCTGAAGCCGGGGCTCCGCAGCAGCAGCGGGGAGACGGCCAGTGAGGTGGCCCGACGCAGTGGCCCACATCACTTCCTGTTTGAGATGGCGGAAGACTGTGTCAACGTGGTGCCAATGTTGTGAATGAAAGCTCAGGTGCACACAAATTCTCACATTTACCTTTTTACCCGTTGCAAGTGCAATAAACAGCAGCTCCATGAAACTGTTTTGCAGATGTTGTACACAGAAAAGACGTAAACATGAAAATTGTACAAGCTGCCATTCATTACATGAACTTGTATTTATAACATGAGCAGAATGTGAATATGCCCCCCCACACACAGTCAGAGATGCTGGGTGTCACTATGGTGGTGATCAACTTTCTTTGACAGCCCAGGCTTTCTTCATCAGGCTCTGTGCACATTCCCATTAAACGGTGCATGTGTTGCATCGAGTGAATGTACAGAACGTGTGTCGCCTACTTCACTCAAAAGGAACAGGACATTGTGATGGAGGGCCATGAAGACTATAAAAGACTATTGGCTAAAGACTAAAGGCAAGAGAGGAATGACGGCAGAAAACGGCTAATCATCGAATTTCACTAGTTAATATACAGTATGTGTTTTACCACTCAATGTATTCTCAGTGCCTCCCATTTATTTATAGGTTGACAGCTGAACATTTAAAAGATCTTGAGCTATAAACTTGATACAGTGCATTTAGGTCTGCCTCAGTTCCACTGTGAAGGATAATCACTTCAGTTTTTAGGCAAATTTAAGTGAAATCCATTTTTACTGATTGAATATTACTCGCGATAAATATCAGCAGACTAATCAATTTTTTTTATCAGTGTTCTAATTAGCTGCAACACCATCAGTGTAAATTGGACTTGGCAGTGATGCATCACCATCGCCAACTGAATCCATGCAGGTTCCCCTGGCAAGAAACCACAGCACAATGCAGAGAATTCAAATCACTCCCATATCCTCATTTTCCTGAATATTATCAGGAAAAGGATAGGTAAAAGGGTGGTGCTTGATATTGCCAAAATAAAACCAAAACTGAACAACAACCCCTCTGGAGAAGATTAGGTGTGCAGCATAAGTTACCATGGTGATCAGGCAGGGTTAAAGGAGAGCCACCCTCATGAATTGAAAACTCCTTAAGGTCAACAAACCTCATCCACGCAGTGGTGTCCCAGTGCTCCCCTCTTCAGTTCAAGTCCATGGTCTCAAGACAGTGCATGTTTTCTATTAAAGCTTCATAATAACTGAATGGCGTATATTTGGAATAATATTCCCTTTACATCCTGTATCTTTTTTTTTTTGAAAAACGAGCACACTTGTTTCTCTCATCATATTCACAATAAACTATGAGTTAAACTCAGACGATACTTCAGTTGTGTAGAGAGGAAGTGTGTGTGTGTGTGTTTGGTAGGTACAGTTTGTCCAGAACTTATTTTGAATAAGAATCTTTTTCATATAAAATGATGGAAAAAGGGGGCAGCATGGTGGCGCAGCAGGTAGTGTGCGTGCCTCACAGCAATGTTGCCGGTACGATCCCCAGGCGGGGCCTTTCTGTGCGAAGCTTGCATGTCCTTCCGGTACTTTGGGTACTCCGGCTTCCTCCCACATGCTCATTAGGTTAATTGGTGACAAAAACTGCCCCTAAGTGTGAGTGTGAGTGTGAATGGTTGTTTGTCTTGTCTGTTGCCCTGCGATCGACTGGCGACCGGTCCAGGGTGTACCCCACCTCTCACCCGTTGACAGCTGGGATAGGCTCCTGCACCCCTGCAACCCCGAAAGGGATACACGGTATAGAAAATGGATGGATGGATGATGGAAAAAATGAATAAAGACCTCCCTGCCTGCAGGGAGCCTCTGCCCTGTGGGGGAGTTTCATGCAATTTTTTTTTTTTCTCAGAGTTAATGCCAAAGACTGATTTGCAGGAAGCCCCTGCTGTGCAGCCATAGGCTTCCTTTATGTAATGCCATTTCATTGTATTTATGAAGTGAAGTTACGGGCACCCCGCCAGCTCACCTGGTGGAGACTGTACCACCTATCAAGAGATCTGACAGCCCTGACATCTGACAGATCTAAGGGCCTCGTGGGGCCTGCTCCATGATCCAAGAAAGTTCTGGTTTGTTTCTAGGAGAAAGGAATTTGTACCAAGATGTGACTTTGCAAGTGAGGACCGACTCAAAAGCTCATGAATGAGGGCTGATTAACTCTGTGTACTGTCATAGGACATTGTCTCTGTTTCCTCATAATTAGTGCAAAAATGACATCATCCTGTCCAGAAAACGTCCTGTAGGTGTAAATGTGGGAGCAAGTTATAGGACTTGTGAAGTAAGATGTTACCATAAACAGATAATGAACTCTTAAAGTGGGATTCAGGTATTATTAGACCATCTTATATTGTTTAGGCTTGTTGTCACTTTGTAATTTTTGCTTATTTCATTAATAAATAGAGTGTGTGGCTTTGCTAACATGGACAAGTGACTGCTGATTAAAGTTTTAGTGTTAAGTAAAAGTGAAATGTTTTATATAGAGAGGAAATTTCCGCTTAATTTGCTTTATCCCTTTCAGTTTATACTGATTGTTTATTCAGAGAGGAAAGCCAGCCTGCAGGTGGAAGACCCCGGGCTCATACAGAGGAAACTCTGTTTTTGGATGAATTTCAACTTTGACTATGGCGTCTTGACCTATCTAGCAATTGAATTAGCAGTTTATTCCATCTTTTAGCACCATCTAACATCTTGATTAATGTGATGAGAGTGGCTGCACAAAGTAAATTCAAACATAGAAATATAAGAGATGATTCAGTCACTCCAGGCCAAGAGGGGAGCCTTCAAGTCTTGACCAGTTTCAGGCATCACGGCCTGGAGATGGGAGAATTGTTCCCAGCTCATTGAATACACTCTCCACGTACACTGACAGAAAAGACAGACATTTATTCTCCTCAACATACACAAGCTTCAAATGCTTCAGTGAACATGTTACAAGCTGTTGATTTGTCTTACTTCAATTTTCCTCCCTCCGTACTCTGACCGAGTAAATGAGCGTTTAATGGTTGGCATCACACATACTGTGATAACACATAGCTGACTTTTATGTGTGGTGCACATCCATGACGAGTCCCCAGTGTCCCTCTGCTGCTTTCTGTACTTATGTGTGTGTGAGTGGGCTCTTTTTTTCCCTCTGTCTTTGTGAGAACCAATCTGACTTGAACCCTGCGAGTGAGGACATTTTTTTCCCAATTGAGGGCTTCAACTCAGCCTGGGGTTGGATGTAATGTAGGTTTAAGATGAGACTTTACTTATCCCACACTGGGGAAATTCACTTGTCACAGTGGCAGAATATAAAGAAAAGAAAAGAAAAAAAAAAGATTTAACATTCTCATAACATTTCGTTAACCTCACATGTAATGAAATGTTTTGAGAGGACTCTGCTGGAGCACCTGAGGTCACAGGTCAGTGCCTTTCAGGTCCCACTTCAGTTTGCATATAGGGAGGGCGTAGGTACAGATGATGCACTCCTTTACTTGTTGGACAGGGTGCACAGTCATTTAGAGCTGATTGCTGCATCTGTGAGAATAATGTTTTTTGATTTTTCTAGTGTTTTTAATACTCTACAGCCACACATTTTAGCTAAAAAGCTTTCTGTTTTAATCTTAAATCCCAGTCTTAGGCCCAGTCTAGACTATTTTTTCTTAGGAAACTGAGGTCATTTGATATGGGCAGGCCTATTTAAAACATATTTTATCATGGAATACTGGAAAGTGTCCTTTTTTATGCTGTTGTGTGTTGGGGTGGTAGCCTAACTGTTGAGGACAGGAACAGGCTGAACAAACTCATAAGGAAGGCAGGCTCCATCATTGGCTCATGCCCAAGTTCTGTAGAGGAAATAGTAGAAAAGAGGGTGATGAGGAAGATGAGGAGTGTGTTGTCAAGGGATGACCATCCTTTGCATAGCATCTTCGCTATGAGTGGTAGGAGTCAAAGGCTCCTCCAACCCAAATGCTCCACTGAGAGATTTAGAAGGTCCTTTGTTCCCACAGCAATCAGACTCTATAAGAGCTGTTGACTATTTTATGATGTTGTTATTTATGTTTTGGTTTTGCTGTGATTACTGTGTCCTGTCAGTGTCTATGTGGTACACCTGTTTGTGTGTTGCTGTAGTGTATGTTGTACTTATCTATCTGTCCTGTTGATTGCATGATTGCATGTTGTACTGTGCCCTGTCTCGATGCATCTATTGTCCTGCTGATTGTATGTTGTTGTGTGATGTGTCTTGGTGGCAAATTAATTTTCCCCTTGGGGATTATTAAAGTGCAACCTAGAGCTCAACGCTCTAAAGACAGTGGAGATGGTTGTGGACTTCAGGAAAAACTCAGCCTCACCTGCCCCCATCACCCTCTGTGATTCCACTATTGACACTGTGGAGTCTTTCTGCTTCCTGGGAACTATCATCTCCCAGGACCTCAAGTGGGAGCCGAACATCAGCTCCCTCATCAAGAAAGCACAGCAGAGGATGTACTTCCTACGGTAGCTGAAGAAATTCAATCTGCGAAAGACAATGATGGTGCACTTCTACACAGCCATCATTGAGTCCATCCTCAGCTCCTCCATCACCATCTGGTATGCTGCTGCCACTGCCAAGGACAAGGGCAGACTGCAGCGTGTCATTACGTCTGCAGAGAAGGTGATCGGCTGCAATCTCCCATCTCTCCAGGACCTGCACGCCTCCAGGACCCTGAGGCGTGCAGGAAAGATTGTGGCTGATCCCTCCCACCCCGGACATAAACTCTTTGAGACACTCCCCTCTGGCAGGAGGCTGCGGTCCATCAGGACAAAAACCTCACGCCACAAGAACAGTTTTTTCCAGGCTCCTCGGCCTTATTAAGAAGGCCCGGAACCCCCCCCCGACACTCCTCACACTCCACCTCTGCCTCTACTTGTCACATTGACACTGCCATAACCATAACCCTATGTGTTACATTAACACTCTGCTTGGACTTCCTTTTGAAAAAAACAGACTGTGCTTCTGTAAAAAAAACAAAACAAAAAAAAAACAGACTTGTGTATATATATTTATATTGTTATATTTTTTACTTATTGTTATATTTTTTACTCATTGTTATATTTTTTACTTACTGTTATATATTTACTTTTCTAATAGCTTCTTTTTAATAGATGTGTCATGCACCAACCTCACCAAAGCAAATTCCTCATATGTGTAAAACCGTGTTTGGCAATAAAGCTTTTTCTGATTTAAAAAAAAAAACAAAACAAAGTAGAACAGATAGACAGTAAAAAAGACAGAAGATTATGTTAAACTTAAGACAAAAACTAAAGCATGTTCAGTGGTCATGGCTGGGGTTCAGGTCATACGTTAAACAATATGTAAGTGCAGTATTCACTCTCTTTTAGCTCTGTTTTTGGTCTCTACCAAACCCCGAGGGAAATATCCTGCTTTTAAGGTGCTACATGCGTCAGTATGTCCACCAGATAGTCGTTAACTTTGTTTGTCTGCTGTTTGACACTGAGCAGGGAGACCACAGTGAGTTGATCAGAGCTGTGTCTGGAAACATTGCGGTGAGGTGAACTGAAAGGGTAAAGTTATGGACTTGAGCTGAAAGATGTTAAGAAGCTGAGGTGGACTCGAGAGTTGAGTGATAATTGTCTCTGGGTTCATCACGCATGGTCATTGTTTCCATTGTCCATACAAAAATACTGATCAGTGCAGCTTCAATGATGTTTGTTCACGTTGAAGTTTCCAACCGATAGCGTTGGGTTTTTTTAACATGAGCATGAACACTCCCTGACCTTAACCAAGTGTTTAAGTAACCATGACGATGAAGGTCTCTTAACCTTAATGAGCTTGCATAATCAAAAAATCAATGTTTTTCCCTCTTACATGTAGGACAATTGATCCATCTAGATTGTTTTGGTGTGAGTTAGTGAGTTCTGGACATATCAGCTTTAGAGATGTCTACCTTCCCTCAAATGTCAAGAATTAAACTGCACTCAGCTTTTGTTGCACCAAAGCACCAAAGAAAATACATTTTAAGCAATGTCTCTTCACAAAACCATGGCCCACATAGGAACTGATGTCTTTATGCCAAACTACACCTACCAACACCTGCATCTACCCCCTAACCCTACATGGCTAGCTTGTGGAGATTAGTGGAAAATTGACTGATACTGCCGGCTAACGCTAGAGCTCTGCCAACCAACCATGACCCACACGCCCGTGAACACATGGACACTTTCTTCTGCACAGTGAGAGTTATATTCAAGAGAAAGCAGACAAAACTTGGCCAACATGCGATCCTCAGGCAAGCTATTTCAAAGCGTCAGAGCCTTGATTGCAAAGGTACGATTACCCAGTGCATGTGAGGACAACCACCACAGCTACAAGTGTATTTGATGAGGTGCATTTATGCAGTTATTTGCTTTGATTAATGGTTTAACATTTAATCAGTGAGGCAGCCGGTAAATCTGTACCAAAACACTCGTCCATTGCCTCCACCCGCGATACAAATACTTTACTCAGATTACCTTCCTAGGATTGTCACAACAAACTTTTTGTTTACGAGATAAGGAACAGACCATTCTTTTTGAGTCTCTGATGTGCAAGTCCCTCCACAAAAGATTATATCTCAAATGACACTGCTGGCTCTGCTCTACGTGGTATTGTTTTTCACCTGATAAGCAGAGCTGCAAATGCTGGGAGCCTCTGTAGAGCTTTTAGACTCAGCAGCACCACAAAGCATGAAATATGTAAATGGGGATTGAAGTTGTTGTCTGTAGTGCATATTAATGTGCACAGACAGATGTTTGCAGACTGATCATGCCCATTTTCTACTCAATTAACTAAAATCTTTTGTCCACAAATTATTCCACCTCACAGCTTGTAAGTCAGCAGAGTTCATAGCTAAAACCTCTGAATTGCATGCGTCCAGTATAATTACGAATGCCTGCTTCCAAAGAGTTAGGTAGAGAGGATACAAGCAATGCGTGACCAAAGCTTTATTTGTTTACAAGAGTTTACACAGTGCAAGTAGGTGGACTTTTTCTTAACTTGAAGTCAAGCTAAGTCCTTCCTCCTGTTTCCAGTCTTCTTCCAGCGAATTGCCTCCTGGCTCCAGCTTCATACTGAGTGCACAGACGTGACAGGGGTATGATTCCTCTCATCAAACTCTCCTCAAGAAACCTAATATGTGTATTTCCCAAAATGTCACACTTGACTGATTTCATATTCACGTCGAGCAATTTAAACACAACTAAATTCTAACTGAACCGGATCACATCGCAGCACTCGATCTGATTCAACTGGTTTGCTGGAGACATCTTTTCATCAATCATTTTGTCATTGTGAGAATGAGAAAGACGCAGGAAAAGTTGTGTTTGATCATGAGAGAACAACTTATTTCAGATGTAATCTGAAGAGGTTGTTCGAGCACTTAGATAAGGAAAGGGTAAGCTGGAATAACACATGTACTCCAAACATCTTCCAGCAATGCGCAGCCACATGAGGTGCTTCTCAGTATGAAGACAGCAAATTTTCAAATCAAAAAGGCAGTAGAGCACTATTAAAGGCTATAAATCGAGCAGGGTGCAGAAATAATAATTAATTCATTGGTAGCTTCAAGGCAAATCAACATGTACCTATTCCCTGTGAACTGGAAATGGGAAGAACATTAGCATGACTTCTGAAGTCTGAAGATGTCACGAAGCTGAGCTGCAAATAAAAAGTGAACTGAGTGACCCAAACAGTGTGTCTGCACTAACGTTTTTCTGGATATTTATTATTCATTACATCGCAGCAAGGAAGAGTTTTCATCAAGCAATTACATTTATAATGCAAGTAACATAATTGGCTGGTAGCTGGTTAAGCAAAAGGGACTCTACAATCTTTTGTGAATGCAAAGATTCATTTTTCACAGCAAGAGGAGGGATAAGGGGGGATAAGAGATCAGTCATGTGGCTGCACTGTGGGCTCATTGGACTGTCCCTGTGAAGCTGGTTACATGCTACCAGAACGGGAAGTCATTACAAGTCAAAGCTTTGGAGATCAGCATTTGTTGTTCTTCCATTTGGCTCTTTTTCTTGGTCGGGGCTTTCTGTGATAAACATTTCAAAATGTCTTTCTTCCTGCACCAGGAGTCACATCGGTACAACAGAACAGCACATATGTGCAGAGTTGTGAAGTCACTAAGTATTTGTATCTATCTCGTAGTCGTAAGCAGTCAGGAGGAGGCACTGCGCCCATTCGAAGTACACAATGAGTCAGTATTATTTTATCAAACTCTGTGCTGATTTAAGACATGTATATACTTTTCAACCTGCAATAACTCTCCTTTAGCTTTGTGTTTCTTCTATGGGAAATATCTGCCTCCTTAGCAGCTAAATGCGCCACGGTCTTCACTAGCTAGTGACTAACTGTGTTCATCTGCCATTCGGTTTGAATGTTTCCTGCCCCTGTGAAAAGAAGACAATAACATTCATACAGAAGTTTGGTATAGTGAGTTCACTGTGCAGGCGGTCACACTGAGGGACTGTTGGAGGAAGATTTTACCAGCTGCAACTTATTGGACGAAATCCTTGAAAGTGTCTTTGTGTGTCTGGTTCATAGTCGTGCTTCATAACTAGCAGGCAAAGGTTTCCACTGTTCAACGGCTTGCTTGCAGTGTTCCTTGCAGTCTTTACAATGGTGCATAATAGAGACACATCCACCTGGTGCTGATGCTTACTCATCAACAATAACTGTCCTTCAACAGTCATTTCAGCCCAGCCACATATTGGTTAATATCGCTTTGCTTTAATTGTAGTGGCTCTGTTTTTACTTCTTATAATATGTTGTATTTAATTCCCTTGTGCGTTTTCTGGGATATTGTGTGACATTGTGTGTTGCAAAATCAGTTTTCCCCCTGCAGTCAAATATAGTTCTTCTTCATTTGTATGTTTACACAGAAGTCCTAAATCAAAATTCAGCCACAATATTATAGAGCAATGTCTGATTTTAGTTATTTCTGGCCTGGAGAGATGAATTACGCAGGAATGTGTAGAGTTCATTATAAGTATATCAAAACATTAGGTAAAAAAAAAAACACGCTGAGCTGTAGACTGTGGAGACTCACTCCTTCAGACTGTGAGTCACAGAGCCGTGACTCAATCATCTCATATGAAGGCTGCAAATAGGTTGTTATTTTTTGATTTGGCACCAGAAAGCAGCGTGTGAGTTTTTATTGAGTTTCAATCTGTTATGATGTGCAACTCTGATATCAGTATAATGGTTACTGTGGAACATTTTCTTCACCTTGGAGAAGTCAGGTCTGTGAGACATCACGCAATTTTAGTGGGAAAGCAGAGTTCCTGTGCAAAAGTTGGGCCACTGTGTAAAACAAATAAAACAGAACTTGATAACATGCTCATTTGAAATATGCTAATTTGAAAACCGTACAGAGAAAATTTTTAATGTGTGATCTCATCAGTTTCATTGATTTTTGTAAATGCATACTTATTCTGAATTTGATGAAGCAACACAAACAAGTTGGGACAGGAACAACTAAAGACTGGGAAAGTTGTGGAATGCTCCAAAAACACCTGTTTGGAACATTCCACAGGTAAACAGGTTCATTGGTAACAGATGATAGTATCATGATTGGGTATGAAAGGGGCATCCTGGAAAGGCGCTGTCGTTCACAAGCAAGGATGGAGCAAGGTTCACCACTTTGTGAACATATGATTGGATAAAAGATGGACTCAGGGAAACTTTGGAAAGCTGTTGTCAGTAAACACAGTTTATCTGCAAACGATTGCATTCTAGTTTTATGCTTTGCACAGTCCCAGCTGTTTCAGTGTCAGAAACCCTGAGTTCTGATATGTCTGCTCATATTCTTTATCTCATCTGCATTCACATAAAATAATAAAATCATCTGTGTAACTTTTTAGAAGAAGAAATATCTTATTAGTCACAATTAACACAACATGCGGAGTTGGGGGGGGGGGGGGGGGGGGGACTGCACACGCCCTGCATATGTGAAATTCTTTCTCCGCTTTTAACCCATCCTTGGTCATTCCTTGCTCCGTGGCAGACCTGGGCCAGGCTGCCAGCTGACCGGTGCCCAGGGACCAGTTTCTTTGTCATCACCATTGGTGACCACCATCTTGCATGTTTTTAGTGGGGGTATTTTTAAGGAGGATACCCCAGGTGAGCATAGGGAGAACATGCAAACTCCACACAGAAAGGCCCTTTTTCTTCGAGCAGCAGGCACTGAAGGCATGGTGGAGGACACGCCACCAGCGCCCACAGCGGGAATTGAACCGGGACCTTCTAGCTGTGAGGCGACAGTTTTTCCACCATTCAACTTTGTGTCCTTCACGACAGCCAAACAAGCAATTAAATGCATCCTCGACAAATTTATATTTGGATTAAAAGCATTTCTTCTCACGCAATGTTGCTGTACACAGTGACCACAGCCTCTTTCAAGGAAAGGAAGCAATGCTGAAGTAAACAGAATTGCTAATTAACACGGCTTCAAGGCTATTTAGTAGTGTGTGACTGTGTGTGCACATATAAGTGTGTGTTCGAGGGTATCTCAGCCGTATGCCAGTTCGCTTTCTCACCAGCTGACATACAGTTACCCTCCTTATCAGTGGTAGAAAATCACAAACGTTTAATTTTGTGAAGTGACAGGAATATATTCAGAGCCTGCAGGCTTGTCAGTCAGTGAAGCATAGCCGCACTAAAGTCCCTGAGACTGGGAACAAAACATGAAAATCCTCACTGAGGGGGTGCCCTGGTGGTTCAGGGAATCAAAAACCTAAAATTTCCCACCTTTGGACAAATTATGGTTATGTTGTCCTGGTTACTGAAGCATGAACAGAAGTCAGGTATATTCTTCCACCTGAGCGACTGCAACCTTTCAATCCACAATTATTGTTGTATCTTCCAGTGCGAGATAATCATTTTAAATGTATCTGATGGTCCTGGCGGAACAAACCAGCGATAAGGATGAATAGCAATTAAGTGTGGCGAGAGGAGGGCGAAAATGTGGAGTTAATTAACTTCAAATGACAAGACGTACAGCAGCTAAACAGTTTTTCTGATCAAGGAAAAACTTTAAAAAAAAAAAAAAAAAAGATTCTCAGAGGCTGAGCTACACGTCAACCATTTCCAGGGAACCTTAAAGGAATAGTTTAGAAAAAGGGTACTTTTTTGCTAGATCCATACCATTCTCATGTCTGTAGAGTAGGGTCAGAGTTAGCTATAATAATAGACATGGCTTTCATAATGATAAGCTAGTATAGGATCATAAAATATATGATGTGTATGTACATAATGATAATACTGTCTATGTAATAACAACAGAAATATGATTAATAATAAAGACAGTTGCAGTGGATCAGGGGCGTAGCATTCATTTTAGAAGTGGGGGGGACAAATTGTTCAGAGGTCTATTGAGTGATTTATCATCCTCTCGCATTCAATTGCACCTCTCCTTAGCAGCTAAAGAACCACATAACCACAAACAGCACAGTACCAGGGAACCGACTTTAGTTCTTTAAAAATGATATACTATCAAAGTCAAAATCTAAAATCTAAAGCTGCCAAACTCTGACATAGAATGACCCTGGGGCATCTTTCTATTGTGGCAATAAAGATTAAAAAAAATCTATGTGGAAAGCAACATTTTGAAATAGAATTAGGAATACAGTAGTAGTAGAATTTAACCTCAAAATCCCTTTTATGCTATCAATATTTCTCTCAGCCAGTTATAACAGAGACATTATAAGGACTTAAGTTATAATTTCTCCTCACCTGCTGTGAAGACCCTCCATGTCCATCCCTGCTGCTGGCCTCTGGACCATTTTTTCCTCCCTCACACTGCTCTTTCTATTGTATAAAGATTAAAAAATATGTCCTGTGCAGAAATTAAGGAGTGGGTTTATAACTAGCTAGCTTAGCTAACTAAATTGACATCTATTGTCATCTTTTAGCCAAAGTCCTAGGTAGTAATATACAATATAGAATGTCTTTGTTTTAGCTAAACATTATCTACATGTAAAAGCATTACTCAATTTACACGGTTTGTTTGGAAAAAACTGTCTAAAGTTTTTTGCCTCTTGGTTGGCGGTGTTTGTTTGCCGCCTTTTGGCTCCATCTACTCATGATGCTTTTAAAGGCAGCTCGGAAAAAAGCGTTTGAACATGTTAAAAATGACTTAAGTGGTTGTAATGGCTGTAAAAAGTGTCGGGGATGGAGGCACAGATAGGAGAAGTATTTTTGAACATCCCAGTTTGATACTAAACTGAGCAACCTTGAGTGGTTGATCTCACCGGCCATCTGAACGCACTAAGCGAAACCTTGCAAGGAAAGGAAATGAAATCTTCGACTTTTTGAGAGGTTTCCATGATAAGATCTGTGGAAATGGGGAAATACATGAGTGCAGAATTTAGCCAGTACCTCTAAGATTTCGTTGCCATTGAGAAGGACAGGACTGTTCTGAAATTCTTTATATATGTATATAGTATAGGAGGATGTGCTTGGAAAAGTCTGGATTTTCCCAGGTGAGGGCTCCAGACATAAACAATGCTCAGTTTATTTGGCTCTACATAATACATGAGCTGCTAATACACTGAACAAGAGCAGACTGAGGTCCCGGATGACTGACAGTCTCCACTACAAGAACCTGACCTGAAAGCACTTCTGTCGTCCCTGCATCACTTTTCCTATCAGGAGTGATACTTGCTGGTGATGCCATTTAATTGAGATATCATCTTACCACAGATTCAAGTGTATAATATAAGTCCCTTACATTGCAAGGCTTATAGCGCACAGCCATATTCTTTTTTCTTTACTTCTTAATATTCCTTTTTTGTTTGCTCTTCCTGAAAACGTTTGTTTTTGTAAATCATCTTCCCTTTGTGTATAATCCTGAAAGAGACCCATATTTCCATGTCTTCATATTATTAACTATCAGTTTATTATTATGCACCTGTTGTCCTAAGTGGAAAAAATGTCTACTTCAGCATACTTAAAGTATATTTGTAACCGGTGGACTCTGGCGTACTCTGCGATGTGTTATTATTAAGAAGGCGCAAACCTTGGATGTCTTTGGAGGCGATCTCCGTTTATTTTTGGAGCTGATACCAAGAGGTAAAAACAAAATCCTCCGTCAATCACAGCCATTCAACTCAAGCCCCTCTCCCATGAAGTACGACAGCAAAAGTGTAATAACAACTAGTGCTGTCAATCGATTAAAATATTTAATCGCGATTAATCGCATAAATGTCATAGTTAACTCGCGATTAATCGCAAATTAATTACACATTTTTATCTATTCTAAATGTCCCATTAATTATCATTTTAATAATGTTATCAACATGGAAAAGTGGATAGGCTTGCTTTGTGCAAATGTTTTTTATTGAAAACAATATACACTAACATTCTCACTTTGAGCAGTCATTCACATTTGAATAAATCAAATCTCACACAATTTAACACTGCCAATAAACAGATGACAAAAAAATAAATGCTTGGCTACAAAAAAGCCCCTCCAACAAGCCTTTCTAAGGGGTCAAAACAGGGTGATACAAGATAAAGTTACAAGTGCACATCATTGTAAACTAGGACTCAGCCTATAGTGCAGTTAAACCATGGCTGAAACTTTCCTTTCTTAAGTTTTCTTTGAACATACAAGCAGTCAGACTATGATGCTCTTCTGTTTATTCACCAGAGGCTCATCAACGCAGCCTCTTATTTCTCTCCAGAAAGAATGAACATTACTTGGCTATGGCTGCAGTAAGCTTGTTTTTAGTTGCGTAACCATATGCCTCTGTCCAAGCTTTGGTCTTGTCAGTCGACCCATCTGGCAACTTTTTGAGACTAAACTTTCTATTCAGAATCTTGTTCACATCCATTTCGGCGTTTCGCGCTTGACATCCGCCTAGGGCGAGACCAAAACATACGAGACCAAAACATACGTGGGGTGTGTCTATTGTTTCCTGCAGTTTTTGTAACATTACTAGCAGTAACAAACTGTACCATGCTCAGCTAATAAGAGGTGCCCAATATTTCAAGGACAGGCAGGCATTAAGGTGCATTGAATCCATAATATATCTGAGGACATACATGTACAGTACAGGTGGTCGAGCGGTTGAAGGTCAGTGGCTTGGCCTCTGGCCCTTGCTGTCGACATAGCGAATTATCCCTGGGCAAAATACTGAACATGTTCCCGAGGCTGTGTCACCAGTGTGTGTGTGTGTGTGTGTGTGTGTGTCTGTGTGTGTGTCTGTGTGTGTGTGAATGTGATATGAATATGAATTTTGCTTGTAATGAGCAGGTGGCTTTTAGTCAGCACTGTGACTGCTGGCTCGTGGTGTAAAAGCACTTTGAGTGACCGTTAAGTATCCCAGTGTAGATGTATTTCAGTTGTCCTGTAAATTGAAGAATAACATGAGCAAATATAAAATAAGTATATTTGCAGTATATTCAGAATACCTTAAATAGTCCCATTTTAGCACAGTCAAGTATGCTTAATACTACTGGAGTTTTGTCCAACTTAAATACCATTTAAGTATAATAAGTAGAAAATTACCTTTTCCAATTTAGCGCGCTCTCAGTGCACTATTTAATAGCCTGGCTGTAAGTACACTTTAGTATGCTTGTTTTTCTAATATTTAGCTTAACTTTGCTCAAGATCACAGGTCCATGGTTGGTACGGTGGAACAAGTGGTAACACTGTTGCCTCACAGCTAGAAGGTCCCGGTTCGAATCCCGCTGTGGGCACTGGTGGCGTGTCCTCCACCATGCCTTCGGTGCCTGCTGCTAAAGGCGGAGGAGGATGTGTTCTGTTCTTTAAAAGCATGGAATGTGCATGTGTGTGATTAATAAAGTAAAGTTCTTCTGCTTCTTCAAATCCAAGCATGCATCGGGTGAGTAGAAGAGTAGAGAAAGTAGAGAGACATCCAGGCTATTGCTTTTGCCCTGACTGAGCGATCTCAACAAATATTGGACAAATTGCCATGAGATTTGGGTCAGGCATTCATGGTTCCCAGAGGATGAATCCTTGAATCCTCTCGTGTCACCACAAGCTTTTAGTTTTAGCATGAAATGTCTCTTCATCTTTTGCAGTGATTGAAGTTTGGTCCAGACCTTTCATGCTCACCTCAGAGTGAAATGTAATGACCATAATCTTCTGACTTTTCTCCATCATCAGGTTGAGATTTGTCCAATACTATCTGTAAATCCACTTTAACACTGTCATTGTGAACATGATGTCCTGCTGCCACAGGCGTGACAGTCCTGTTTTTTTTTTTTGTTTTTTTTTTTCAGTTCCATATACACTGGAACATTCAATTTGTAGTGCTCTGAAAGTCAAGGACACACTGTATCAAAAAGTCCATATGTGCCTTCACAGATGTCTCACTGTTATTGTTTCCATATGTGTAGAAAGTTCAGAGGTTTCAACATTTATTCCCTCACTGTTGGCCACTAAGTAAATGTCAGCCTGAATCTGTAAAGACTTTAATTAAAGTCAGAGTTACTCGTCCACATAGAGTTTTGAACCATATTATATTTGGAGCAGCAGCTGCTGCTCCCTAGGTATTATGGTATAGCATTATGGTTGACATCTAATGGTGAATGGAGGCAGGGCAGGGGGTTTCATCACTCACTCATACAGTATTCATGCACCTATGGTGAGTGTCCTGATGAAGGACACTATGCCATGCTGTAAGGAGGACTCGGGAATCAAACCACAAATCCTGCAATTTACGTAACTTACATAGAGTTGCTTCTTCTTCTTTTTTGTTCGTACTCCAAATGCCATCTCAAAGGTTCGAACAAATTACTGCTCTGCATCTCTCAGCTACATGTCCCCCTTTGTGATTGCTTTGGACTTAAAGGAGAATCAAGAGAGAGTAATGGCTTTCACGTTGATTCACCTCTTCAGCGAGATGTGTGAAGACTATTGTAATAAATGTCAAGTTGTAAAATGTCAAGTAGGACCGCAGCCACGCAGACCCGCTCTTAGTGGGTAAATATCAACCTGCACTTCCTTTGACTTATAGATTCAAAATGATTTGATCAGGAAGAGATATTTCATTATGTCCCTTTACCACCATCTTGTGGACAAAAGGAAAAATAGCAGCCTGTGCTGCATTTTTTTTTAGTCATGGACCATGATTCCTCTAGGTGTGCATGGCCCTCAAAGGTAGCTTCTTCCTCACCTCGGTTCTCGGTGCCCAGCCATGTCTCCTCAGCGACAGTTAGTGTATGTATGTGGGTGTGTGTAAGTTTGTGTGTGTGGGTATGTATGTCTGTCTGTCCATGTATGTGCGTGACTGTATGTAATTGTGTATCTCTGTGTATATTTGGGGGGGTGGGAGGTTTGGGGTCACAGTGTTCTATAATGTTGTTGTTTTTAACCCCTGTGAGGCACTTTGTATTACTATAAAGTATGAAAAGTGCCATATAAATAAAGTTGATTTGATTTGATTTGATTTGATTTGATTTGATTTGATTTGATTTGATTTGATTTGATTTTGATTTTGATTTATTGTTTACATACTTAAAAATGAACACAAATCACAGTATTGTGGATATTCTAATGACTGTTTACTGACCTGATTTTGAACCCATCTAAGTAATGCAAATGTCTAGTTGAAGCTCTGACAGTTATTAGAGTGTGCATGTAAACACACTCAGTGACACTCACCCTCACCACAAAGCTCTATTTGCTGCAGCCCTTTTGTTTATGTGTTCACGTTGATGACAGCTTTTGATGGAGGAGCCTGCTGTGATTAGAACGTAATACTGTTGAACCATGTTGAAAACACATTTTCAATAAAAGAAAAAAAAACATAACTTTAAACATTATTGCCCTTAAGCCTTAAATCTGTCATGAATATAACACAACCAACACAACACTGTGCAGAAATGGCCGATCTCTTTGTTGATGGTCTTGTTTGCTTATGTAGGTCATATAGAGGCATCAGTATTCAACTGAGGCTGATTCATAACCAATTAAAAACTCCTTGTAGTGCGTTTAACAGCCCCTGAAAATCTCACCTGGCTGCAGGGATGCTCAGCTGTCTCCAGGGCTCTGTGACATCACTGTTGAGTGTGGTTACAGGTTCACATCTGACCACACCTGTATGTAATCCTGGGTGTGGACAGAGGTGAAGCAGGATATTACAACCTACAACCAGAGAAGGCAGCAAAACACTGCTTTCCAGCTCTTTAGTGCCTCTTTAAATGCAAGGAGACCAGGACACGTCTTCGGACAGTCTCTCTGGGAAGGCGTTCATAGTGTTGCATTTGGTTGTGATAAAAAATAGCTGCAAGAAGTGAGTGTGAATGTCCGATTATCAGTTTTGAAAAGTCTCCCTAATCCAACCTTAGAGGTGGAGGGGATGAAGATTTTCTGAAGCTAATCAACCATCTAACAAGCTCTGAACAATTTTACTGGCAGCTTAAGTGGTATACCAATGGCTAACAATACATTTTCAAGGTAGTTTTAGGCAAACAATCACTCATAAGATCCCAAATACATGAGGGCTGTATTGCTCAGAAAGATCTGCACATTTATTTAAAATCACAAAACAATCCTGTCAGATTTTAATAAAAATATTAATGGGGAACTCCAACAATTTAGTATTGAACTTATGTAAAGTTGGTGGGTTCACAAGAAGGGGATTTCTTATCAGGTGCATGGGAGGAAAACCATAACTCACATCTCTGCTCAAAGGTGGTTTTGGTTGCCCTCTGGTGGCTCTTGGTTGATGACTCTGACACCTTCGCACTGGCGAGGTTATCTTTTGCTGCCATTAAATAGTGAATTTGAGGACGCTGCAGTTTTTTTGTTTGTTTGTTTTAACCACTGGACACCAGACAGCCCTGTTTCACTGATGTAGGGTTCCCCACAGCTGTTGCAAGTGATGTCATCCTCTTTCGGGGATCCTGTCTTTACGACCTATCTTTATAACTTCAGATCATATAATAAACATCCAGTTGTCCAAAACTGATTACCAAGTTGATTTGACAACACACTTCAAGTGTTCGCTGTTGGTGTAGGTCTGTACAAGCATGAAATGTTCAGCAGAAACTGGCATGTTTCATGGTGAGCGGATCTTTACTTATTCTCCACGATTTGTCTTGCTACAGATGACAGCTTCATGGTGCACGTTCCCAGACTGTTCCCAGCAACGGTGGTTGCACATCCAATCACCAGGAGCCAACTGAGTGTCAGGGATGGAGTGTGATGGAATTACCTCGTGCTGCCCTCTCAGGTATCTATACATAAGTCACACTGTCTATACATGCATCCACTTGGAAGTTTACATCCAGGGGAGAAAGGACTTTTCTTTAATTAGCTGAACATCTCTGCCTCACTGTACTTCTCCACAGTTGTGGTTTATGAACCAACACCTCCACCTAGTGTTTTAACAGTGAATTGCATGTGGAAAGCAAGGTTGTAATGACAGGTACACTGCAAATCGAGAGAAACGTTTCACTTTTGGTGAAACACTGCACTGGAATAAATAACCACAGCAAAAAAAACCATAGAGCTTTAAATTTTTATAAGACTTATAAAAAAGAGAAAACATAACACAATAACCAAGGCATGTCATACATTGTGTTTTTCTTTGTTTCTCTGAGGAGTATTTACAAACAGGCTTATGTACAGATAGCAATAACTGAGAAATGGAAAAAGCTACATATAGCCTAGCACAAACAACCAGTTAGCATAATGATAATATATTTGTTATGTACAATGTAACTGGCAAGGCTAGAGCGAGAAAGAACATAAAGATTCTGCAAAAGGTTTAAATAACTTCAAGTATCTGTCTTGAGGTTTCATGGAGATTTTAGTCCAATGGACGCAGATTTCCAGCGACACTGAAGAGAAACCAAAAATCTGGCCAAGCTGCAAACCGTGTAGTGTGGCTGGGAAAGGACAGGAGGAGCTCTAGCCATTGGAAAAAACAACACAGACAATGCAACAGACGTGGCGACACAGAACAATCACTTCTCTGATAAATGCCCACTTTTTAAGAAACTCGTAACACAACTAGGGGAAATCTCCTCTCCACATATAAAGTGATATCCAGCTTATTGGCCTATAGCACCTTTTTTACTGCTCTGAATAACAAATGTGCAACAGGCTGAAAAAAAACAACAAACGATAGGAAACGAGAACGTACTGTACTGGTCTTCTGGCAGGTGGGCGGGAGCTTGACATCGAGTCCAACGCAACAGGTTTCAGAACAGTTCTCATGTTTCTGGACTTTGTGGTTTAACTAAACATCTTAGGTATCCAAAAGTAACTTCATAACATTCTGAGGCCATTTAATTGTCTCTTTCATGAAACCCACAACTCTCCCTCGTAATGTTGTGTTTCATTTTAATTTAAAAGAAAAAAACATCATAGTGACTGCAAAACAGTAACTCATTCATCACCTAGTACCTTACATGGAAATCAAGGTCCAAATATAATGAAACCATTGTCAGAATTGCACAGTCAGCTGTATGAAACGAAGAACTACTTTCTCTCAACAAAGATCTGGCTATTCTTCTAGGTTAGCAGTAATTAGGCCTACTCTAGTTATATAGCCACTATTAAGAAAAGTGTGGCCCAAACACAGGCCATTTGTCCTATTAACGTCTCCAAGTGCATAAAACACTAATGCTACTTCACGACGTCCATATAACAACACTGTAGGGCTCGACTGCCTCCCTTGTTTACATTTCAGTTTAGTGTATCCATTTTGGAAGGAGAGAAAGAAATGTCCATATACAACACAACACAGGCTGCAGCCGCTGCCGTGGTCTCTGAATCCCCCCCCCCAAGGCATGTCTCAAACGGCACCCGTCCAAGTGCGCTGCTTTTGACAAGACTGGCACTGTAACCCTCAAATCAGGCCCACCAGAATTTTTTTAAGACCTTTCAATAAAGCAGCAAAGAAGTTAAATTCAAATTTCTGTTCTTGGTCGGCTCAAAATAAAAATGCCATCACGTGTCAAATTGGAGGCCGTGGCAAAAACAAGAGTGAAATTTAGGACCGTCCCCTCACAATTAGTGCACTTCCCGGTCAGCAGGGTACCATTTGAGAATCTGCTCTGATCAGCAGTACCACATCAGACATCCCCTTTCCCCAAACACCTGCCTTAGCAGACCGTGAGGGGCTGGGGCTCACTTTCACGCCGCTGGTTTTTCTTCAGCAGCTGAATGCGGTTGTGGCAGTAGAACTTAATGGCTCGCCAGTCGCGGTGGTTGCTGACCAGCAGGGGGCACTGCTGCAAGCAGCGCTCGCAGTCGGCCTTCGCAGGGACCCGGAGCTCGGTGATGTTTTGGGTCAGGTGCTCCTCGACCGCCGCACGCTCCGCTTCTGACCAGGGACGCTTCAGGACCCCTCGCTTTCCTGCAAGGGAGGAGAGATGAACGGAGAGCCCGTGTTTTAACAGCTTCTCTCATACGCCATGACAGCAGCGAAACCTCCAACAGACCCCCACCACCACTCACACTCTGACACCTCTGTTTTTCTAATAACTTAAGGGACTTATTGTCTATGCAGGCTTAAAGGCTGACGTTCAAATGTCATTCTCTACCTGCTGATAGACTGACCAGGTGATATGATCAAGAGCTTGTTCATACACTCGATGGACTTAATGGTGAGATTTTCTTTTCATCTGCTGTTATTAAGGCCAAGAATAAACCATGAACCTCAGTGTTTCTGTAAAAACAATGAAACTGAAGAATATACGTAGGTGTGGTGG
Organism: Chaetodon trifascialis; assembly: GCF_039877785.1. Taxonomy (NCBI): domain Eukaryota; kingdom Metazoa; phylum Chordata; class Actinopteri; order Chaetodontiformes; family Chaetodontidae; genus Chaetodon; species Chaetodon trifascialis. The sequence continues at coordinate 13,177,221 of NC_092057.1, forward strand.
CGACACTGAATGAAATGAGAAACATTCGGCATTTGAATCGCTTGGCAACGCACTGAGTTTATCAATTGGACATACTGTACACCGACAACAAACTGCACATTTGTCTGAGAATTGACTTGAACAGCAGGTCCTGGGAACGGCCCTGTGCGTCCAAAAATGGTCTGCTGCACATTCTGGATGCTTTTTTTGATCATGCGAACCACAATGTTCAAAAGCACTTGAATTGTTTGTACTTTTCAGATTCCAGTGTGTTTTAGACAATTGGTCTGAGGCTTTTATTGTTTTGAGACATCTGGTGCCTTCAAACAGGGTTTTTTATTTTAACTCTGTTGACAGTATAATATGGATTTTGACTCCAAATTTTGTTTTGATGTATTTCTGACATTTTTCGATGACCTTTTGTGTTTTCAGTTATGTAATTCAGGGAAATTCACTGCATTTCGCTTTCAACCAGGTATCTGATTGTGACTGCCTAATTGCAGTCACTTACTTAATGTAGGAACTGGTTCACCCCAATCCTTGCTGCTCTGATGTTTAAAGCAAGTGGCTGCCCAGTGCTGATTTCAGGATTCAGTGTGTGTAGCCTTGTTTAGATATTAGGCGCATGTGAACAGTTTTATTGCTGGTGGGACGGCCCAGGGCAGAGCACCGGAAGAGTTCCCTTATTTTCATATCCAACTGTTGGAGGTATGTCCTAACATGCTTCATGGCTTTGCCAGTCACATTTCACACTGACGTTCAGGCGAGTGCGCCCTCAGCCGTCAGCCCTCTATGAGAAAGAGAGCAAGCACTGACCGTCCATTACCTGCAAATCTGTTCATGTCACCCAACAACTAGCAGGATGAAACGGGGAGAACTTTGGAGAAATTTCCAAGTCTTTTGCCACTTTATGGGAAATCCTGGACTTGTTCTTAATATTTTGTCTCTGCTGTATGTACTCTCAGCAGTGTGCATTTCTTGAGATTTGACCAGTGAACTTTGCCTCCTGGGATAAATATGTACTGGTACACTTCGTGCTTCACCTTCAATAACTGACTCGGAGCCTGACTGAGAAACCAAACAGCTTGAGCTGCCCATGTTGTGAATGTTGTTTTGCCTTTTTGCGCGCGCATGCACGCACGCGCACACACACACACACACACACACACACACACACACACACACACACAAACTGTACTACCTGTATTCTTACTTTTTCCTGATTTTTTTCCACTTTTTCCACATTATAACACTGTTTTTGTTTTCCCTTTGTTGCTTTGTGATTTTTGTTTATTTTTTTCTCCATTTTCTTCTATTTGGTTTATTTTGACTTTTGTGACATGGTGTGAGTGCAATTTCACTGACAAGCTCACCTGCACAATCTTCTTTATCTTCCTTCATGTGGCTAAATTGTGCAATTACACTTGTACTTTAAACCCAAACAAACCTGATTTGTGCTGACCTGAGCCTCTCCTGCGGTTTACTGGTGGAGGTGGAGGAGGTGGAGGGGGTGGCTGGGTGTTTTTGAGCTTCTTGGGTCGTCCCACCCGCCCGTTGTTCTTGCCCTTCCTGACATACAGCAGGGTAGGCGTGGGATTCGGTGCAGGGGCAGGGGCCAGAGCCTCGGGCTTCTCCTTCACCTGCTCCCCTTCAGATTCACCCTCTGAGTACGAGTCTGCAGAGTTTCCTGACATAACTGGAAAGAACAAGGAGGAGCGTGATTGCAGGAAAAGAGGAGGCAAGAAAGGAAAGAAAAAGCAAAACCACAGATACACCATTAAGTATTAGTCTAACTTGTTACTCCTCTCCATGTTCTCCTATCAAACAACTATTCACAAGCACACTTCCACAAAAACTAAATGAATCCTTTTCCAGCCGGGGGATGTTTGACACCATGAAGGGAGGGATGATACAGCTCATCCTGGACAACAGAAAAAGACACCAGAGCCACTAATCTATCCATCCATCCATCCATCCATCCATCCATCCATCCATCCATCCATCCATCCATCCATCCATCCATCCATTCATTCATCCATCTCACCGTCCAGTTCCAGGCAGATGTGGTTCAGGCTCATTCCTCTGAACAGCACTCCGTCTCTCTCTCCACAGAGCACGACTCGGCCCACTCTGCCCATCAGGCCCGGGTCTTGGCCAATTCCGGCACAGTTCTGTGTCACATGGTACTCTCTCTCCAGGAAGTGCTCCAGCCTCTCCACAGCGCTGCCTCCAGGTTGCCCGGGCTCCTCTCCTTCTCCCAGTAGCAGCAGCTGGGTCAGGATAGCTACTTGCCGTCGAACCCTGGTCTGGGTCAGGGCGCGGGGATTGCGGGTACCGCTTGAACGGGCCAGGCTGCGGAGGAGGTCAGTGCCTCGCAGTGGGGTAGCAGGGGAGTGGTAAGGCCTGGCAAAGACATACGGGTTTGCGGGGTCGACTCCCACATCCTGCCTAGTTTGCAGGAGGAGCTCCAAGCAGGGCTCACAGTGAGGGGGGAGGATGAGGGGCTGGACTCGTCCACGTTTACCCTGGACCCCGACTCTAGGGAGGTGAGGAAGCACCAGGCGCTCAAAGGGGGACAGGGAGGCCTCCAGTGGCGTGAGAGCTGGAGGGGCTCCAGGTGGAACAGGAACAGGGCACTGGGGAGTGACGCGAGCACGATATTCAGCGATGGAAAGCTTAGAGACCTCACACTCACGTCGGCGGTTGTACAGGATGAGGAGAGCCAGGCTGGAGTGGCAAAGAAGGCGCCAGGCTTCGGCTGACTGTAGCTGCCGAGACAGGGACAAGAAGGCCGAGTGCTGCAGCCGGCGAAGGTACAGCACCAGAGAGGACAAGGACGAGAGGAGGGGCAGCAAGTGGTGACGCCCCGAACTACTGAAAACAGAAAGATGGTGAGAGGTTAGTTCATTTACTTATTTGAATAGTAGTTTCAATTACTTACAACAAGATAAAGGAAGCTTGATACACTATTCTGTAATTTATTTGTGTACATCGTCACAAAATTTGTTAATTTTAGGGCTGCACCTAACAATCATTTTCAACATCAATTAATCTGCAGTTTATTTTCTAAATGAATCATTGTGTCCATAAATGACAGTAAGTTGCAGCCCCACTCTCAAATTTGCTCACAAAGCAGACGAAGACGTAGTTACCTCAGCAAGTCCTTTTCCTTATCTTCCGTCCCACTTTCATCCTCCACCTCCATCACTCCATTCTCCTCCTCTTCCTCTTCCTCCTCCTCTTCATCTTCCTCTTCCTTTGGTGGTTCCATCTCTTTGGCCAACTTGCTGCTGAAGGACTGAGGGCACACCACCTCAACATCATCCTCCTCTTTGGGCCTCTTTACCTCCACGACCTCCACATCTTCTTCATCTTCGTCCTCCTCGTCCTCTTCCTCCTCATCCTCCTGTCTTTGCTTCTTCAGCCTCCTCATCGCTCCCTTCCTGGACTGTGTTACAGTCACAGGGGGTGGGCTTCTCTTTAAGACAGACACCGGCACTGCGTTCTGTCCTCGTGGAGGAGTCAGCACAGGTGGGGTGGAGTTTCTTCCAATGGAGGAAGGGGATTGGTTAGCTGCTGTGAGAGTGGGCGGAGACATGGAGAGGTCCTGGACGCCACCCTGTGGAAGATCTGAACTACGGCTCTGTCCCATGACTTGTGACGACTTCGAGTGCTGCTGAGTGTGTGTGCGAGCTGTGGTGGAGTTTGGGTTCTGTGCATGCAGACGGGGCATTTGTGTGTAGCGCTCCACCAGGGCGGAGCATACTTCTGGTTGGTGCGCATGGTGTTTATCCAAGTGGCGGCCCAGAGAGCGGAAGTGGCGTCCACAGTACTCGCAGGTTTGACGCATGGAGTCTATGGACACTCCTCCTCTGGGGACATTTATGTTGACGTTGCTTGTGGTGTTGGAGCCCAGCGGAGCCGGAGCCTTGAACACCGGCTTTGCTGAAGAGGGCGAAGAAGAGGATGAGCAGGGAGGAGAGGGGTGGGACGAAGGAAGTGGACGGTTGGAAGCGGGAACGCTGGGGGAGACTGATGGTGGCCGCCCAGGTGGGGTCCGATGGGGAGTCTTTTTCTTTGAAGGAGTGCCGCGCCGTTTTTTGCGACGGCGTAGTGCGCGCCCACGGGGGCTGGAGTTGTCCTCATCTCCAGCATCTGAGTCACTGGCATCAGAATGGGAGATGGGGGAGGAGGAGGGAGAGAGGGACCACGAGGGGGTGACGTACTCCTGCTGTTGCTGCTGCTGCTGCTGTTGTTGTTGCTGCTGTTGTTGCTGCTGCCGCTGCTGGGCTGTCAGAGAAAGAGGCTCATCCTCCTGGAAGTGAGTGATAGTGACAGAGTGGGGAAAAAAGCATGTCACCTGCTGTCCAGAGACATTTTTTTTTTGCAATACAGCAGTTAAAAATCTCAGTAAGACTGAGATTTGGTTGATTGACTTTTTCTATATAAGCGTATATTTCCTTTTTTTGTACCTTTTTTAAAACCTGCATTTCCTTTGTTCACTTGTAGTCTGAATTTATTTTATTGAATTTTATAAGTAAAATAAGTATTATAAGACCTTCTCAGTGTCTGGAGAGAAAAACAGGTGCTTCTCCTAAACAACAGAGGTCACTGTCACCACTTAACCACCGTAAACCACTGGGCTCGTTACACCAACTACCCAAAGATGTCATCATACTTCGGAGTGTCATACTGACAGCATTACACGGATGTGTTCAATTTTCACCAGTCTAATCAGATGCAAGTCAGGAGAGTCGTTAAATTTTAAAGCAATAAGTAAAAGATGAGCATCACTGGCGACAGAATCAACATTAAATTATCTGTGCACAAATGATCAGTGATGGCTCCACTCGGACCATTTAGGAGAGACAACAGACACACTGACATTAAGCATAAACAGGTGAAGTTCCTTGTGCTGTTTTACTTAAAAGGAAGTTAAACTTGATGATGACTTATTTCCTTATGTTACACATAATAAAACTATTATCCAGAGGGTGGGAGGAAGACTTAATGATAATGATTATGCTGAGTCCAACATCTGTGTTGCCCACCCACATCCAGACAGGTGGCATCCTGCAGGCACAGCAGCGCATCACAAATGCATCAACATTTGCTCACTAATAATGTGTTTGCATTGCACAGAATCTGTGCTGCTTACTGCATAAATGTTGGGGTAAAACATTTGTGAGGAATGCACTGTAGAGCAGAATTAAGTATCTGATCCAGTGCATGTATTTACAGTATGAATTCACGGCATAGAAGCTTCTCATACAGTGAAGGTTCTGTCAATGTTTTTTTTTTTTTTTTTCCTCGTAGAAAAATAAATTTACCTAACTTTAACACCACTGTTTTGGCAGAGAAACAGTCAGTACACACTCTGCTGTGCAGCCAAACAAAACCCCCAGATGTTTACTCTAAATTCTGGTGAAGATCACAATGTTTCCAAAGAAACCAAATAGTCAGGGTGACTTTGGGGGGAAATTGTTTTGTAACTGGCAACCACTTGGGGGCAGCAAAAACAACAACGTCATTGTTAACTCGTAAGTTGATATGTTCGTTAGCAAACCGTTGGCTGTTTACACCGTTCCAGAGAAACATTAGCATTCACCTCAGCTGTGCTTCTGGCCACCTGATGAATAAGTTCAATATGCATGCTCTGTTTCTGGCTTCTACCAAGTCCTGATGGAAATATCTGTCTTTTTAGCTGCTCAGTGCGCTACTATGTTCACCAGCTAGTGGTGTACAGTGGGTTTTTGGAGCTTTTTCTCTGATAACAGCTGCCTACTGCGGACAAAAGCTTCGCTATGAGAGCAGAACAGTTGTGGGTTGGAAAGCTAAACAATGAGCTCAAACTTGCTATGAAGCTCTGAAAGGCCGATGGAGCTGCAGATTCAGGTGATAATGCTCTGCGGGTCTAACACTACAAGCAGACCTTTTCACGTTAGACACTGTCATTACACACACTGTTATCATAAAAATATCAATTATAGCCACTGTAAGTAAAGCAGCAGTCATTTTAAATTTTTCCATTTGATGAAATGCTGCACGCAGTCATGGATTTTAATATTCCATTCAGTTGTACTCCCAGGGGGAAATACGAGGAAACTGGATGTTAAGGAGATAAGAATTACCTAAATGTCAAGTGATATTTATATTTGTGTTGACATTTAATTCAAGAAAACCTTATAAAACCTAACTTAGTGATGTAATCAGTAAATATTTAGGGGGAAAGTCGCTTCAGAAAGTGTGAAATGTTACCTTCCACAAAAGTGGGCGTGAGGCAAGTTAATTTAAATTTGGTGCATAATGTCTAGTTGTATCCTTTTAAAATAATAAAACTGATGTCTTATTGGTCTGTGTGCTCTCAGGACACAGGATGTTTTTTCACTTACCTTTTTGATATTGTTGTTATTCTCTGTGTCAGAGTTACACTCATGTTGCGCTGGAGACACAGTACCACGGAAACCCTGTGGGACACAGAGCAGTCACATTAAAACAGCTGGCACGCTGCTCATTAATGTTTGTCATCACAATCAACCTCAGCTGTCACTCAGAGAGCAGGAGGACACCCCTCCATGGTCGGTCACGAGCACAGGGGTTGATTAGGACTCCAAATCTTCCACTAACAAGCCAACTCTGTCAACTTCTCAGAGGCCATAAACAATCAGGCTGGAATAGCTAGAGCAGAGCAAATCAATCAGCCAATAACAGAAACCTGAAAAGATCCGTTTCAGACTTAATATCAGCCAAACTGTAGATTTGAGAATATGGCTCTGAGGGAACTGTGCTCCCACTGAAACCTCTGGTGTCAATTTCTCAATTCTGTCAATTTAATTTTCATAAACGGATTCTGCTATCATCATTTTGTTGAGTAAATTGATCCAATCTAATGAGATCCATTAAAGGAACAGATGTCAAGTTATAACCATGGTTACTGTTGCTAAAGCACTATAGGTAGAGAACTGGAGCTCAGCCATCACCATGGTAACCCCATGCCTTGCTTTGCTTTGTGTGTATGTGTGTGTGCGTGCGTGTGCATGACTGTGAGTGTGTGAAGCTGATCAACAGTGTGTGAATACACATATGGTTGCCTATCTGAAGTAATCAGAGATTATGCACAGTGTTTGCATGCACTTCTACACTTGTGAGGACCAAGTAACCAACGACAAACAGGCGAAGAAAATTGAAACGTGAGATCATTTGAGATAAAGTGGCTGGTTTTTCAACTGGAAATTGAGTTTAGAGTTGAGGTTGAAATTACGCTTTGGTTCGGGTTAGGTTAAGAAATAAGTTCGGACTGGAAAGCGAGAGCAAGCATGAGCAGCTTCACTGTATTCTGGTCTGCTGAGGCTACTGCTGGAGAAGAGGACTGATGCATTTTCCTCTTTCGCTGTGAATTTCTTCCCGAGTTACCGTTGAACGTCAGCGTACAATGATGAGTCCAGAATTTCATTTTGGATTGCTGACAATATTTTCTCAAACTCTAGCTGCACTGGAAATATCAGGATGTCAGTTTGTATTTGACAATTTCTGAGCAAGGACAACAAAAGGCAAGACTTCGGGGGGTTCATAGTGAGGGAATAAATGTCCTCAAAGGTGCACCATAAACATACGTGTGTAGTGTCTGTCATTCAAGGCACTGACCAGGTTCTCGCCCCACTCTGTCAGGCTGTAGTCCACAGTGATCTCCTCCCCCTTGGTGATGTCTCGAATGGCAATAACAACCAGTCGCACCTGGCTGCCACAGTGGACCTCTCGGATGCGGCAGTTGGGGGAGGGAGGGTAGGAGCTGGCTGTCTGAGCTGGAGCAGAGGCTGTCGGGGCAGCTGGAGCTGTGGAGGCCGGTGTCAGAGATGGGGCCTGAGCTGAAGTCGCCGTGGCTGGGGCGGGAGCAGGGACTGGTGTTGGGGTTGGGGCCGAGGAGGCAGCAGGAGCTAGAGCCGGTGTAGAGGCCGAGCAGGAGCTGGTCTTGGATCCGGAAGAGACTTTGCCATGAGCCTGCTCTGAGGGACCGCTAGGAGGTGGAGGGGGGAGGGATTAAAAGTTAGATTCACTACTTTGATCAGACAACATGTTACTGGTATATTTCCATTTTGTCTTTTCTCTTTGTTTTTTAGCTTAGACTGGAAAGACATTCTGTGTATCTGTGATGCATTTTTATCATCTAAACAATTAGCTGATTGACAGAGAATTAGACAGCTTCTGAAATCTGTGTGTTTACTGTTTTTCTGCTTCATTATATTTTATCAATATCACAAATATTTGGTTTTGAACTGTTAATGGGACAAAAGCAATTTGAGGTCTTCACCTTGGGTTCTGGGAAATTTGAATAATTTTATCGGCTAAAAATTACTCCGAAAAATAATAGTCATAACAACATTGTCAACAGCGAAAATACGGCTACAAAAACGAATCAATGAAATCGATTGTAAAAATAATCTGCAACAAATTTCAGAATCGATTAGTTGGGTCTATGTTATCACGCCAATACTGCGCCTTGTGTAGCTCACATGATGAATTACAGGAAATGACCCTGTTGACTCTGAGGTTAGCACTGAAAAACGGTGGAGGCAGAGACTCAACATACAGCGGAGAAACGCACCATTACAACCACAGATTCAAAACAAACATAACAGAAAGAACTGCCCTCCATCTGTTTTCCCTCGGTTTTGTTATGAATTAGCGCAGCTTGACTTCTGATGAAGCTATTTGTAAAGCTAACGCTGAAGACGCTTTACCAAGATTGGACACCAAAGACAGCAGATTTTGCCAACACCAGGTCAGAGAGACGCTGGAATAAGACGTGATGTTACAGAGTTTGATGCGGGTGAGATCAGCACAACAGCAACAGTTTCACAGGATTGCGTCTACCTGTCCACATGCCTCTCACTGAAGATGAATTGCGAGGAGCGTCAATCACTCCCCACCTGAAAAGACCCATGCAGTGATTTCTTTATTTCTTCACAACAGAAAGTTGTGATCAAATAAAAAGCAGTTACGTTGCCCCTTTATTTTCAGTACATGTTGCATCCCCAGTGTCGATTTGTTTAATTGAATCTTTTACCATTGTGGCCTTGTCTGAAGGAGTCTTGTCAAGTTG